>NC_085137.1:367897587-368197587 GCF_035046485.1 Aedes albopictus
TATCGTAGAAGTCAAGTTTAAGGAAAAAGATCTGGTCAAGTCCATTCAGCGACTGGATCCAGTGGTGCTAGATGTAAGTAAACGAAAGCCAATTCATTGCTAAACTGAAAGTTTAAAACATTTTTCTCAAATTCACAGTTGAAAAAGAAACAAGCCGAGGCTGCTGGCAACAAGGAAGCGTCGGCGGAACTAGAAAACCAAATCAAAATGCGAGTTAATTCGCTGCTGCACGTTTACCACACTGTGGCAGTGCATTTTGCTGATCTCCACGATACACCGGAGCGAATGTTGGAAAAGGGCTGCATCAACGAAATCGTGCCCTGGAGAAGTTCGCGTAGCTTCTTCTACTGGCGAATGCGGCGGCTATTACTTGAGGAGCACTTCATCAAACAGATCCTTGATGCCCAGGATAGTCTTTCGGTGGGCCAGGCGAAATCGATGCTACGTCGGTGGTTCGTCGAAGACAAGGGTGCTACTGAGGTAAAGTTTGTCAATAGTTAAAACATACACCTATGTTTAATTGCTTGATATTTATGCAGGCGTACCTGTGGGAAAATAACGAACCTGTTGTGGAGTGGTTGGAAAATCAAAAGAAGAGCGATTCGACGGTATCTCGCAACATTTATGCTGTGAAGAAGGATGCAATAATCTCACAGATCCAGAAAGCTTTGGAGGTAAGTTTTAAAAATGAAAAAAAAACAATGCAGTAGTTTACAACCGAGCAGGAATTCTACCTCAAGTACCTAGAATTAGTATTAGTTGGGTTATTGCCCCAAGTACGTCGAAAATCGTCGAAAACCAGCAATCAGGAGAAGTAGAGGGTTAAGAGTAACATTGGTTTAATCCAGGCTGTCTTCTATTTATTTGTTATGACAAAAATCTGACATACAATATGTAGACAGTTTTAGACATTTTTTAATTGACAATAGAGAGACCATTCAAAAAATCAAATCTACACACTCCCTACAAGTTATAAATTTGTGTATGGACGAAAGTCTACGAAGGAGGGCAAAGGTGGGTCAGAGATAAAAAAAAATTAGACTACATACATGGTTCGTGTACGACCTCCCAAAAGCTAAAGAAAATTATCATTATTTTTTGTTCTTTACAATCATTTACAGGAATGCCCCGAAGTGGCTCTGGATGCAGTCGTTGGTTTGTGTCAAGCCCTTTCGCCCGCCCATCGTGGCGAGGTGGTGAAAACGCTTTCTCAGCTAGAATTCACCGAGAAGGAACATGCCAGTATGGGATGACCGCAACCTGGCTACTACAAGTAACGCACCAATGGCAGGAGATCAAAACGAAAAAAGCAGTAACGTTCGTGGTGATTTTCCTGCGCAATAATGTTCATTTTTCCGGTTTTACCGGAAAGCCAATGATGATCATATCTTTGTCTTTGCTTCATCAGCCAACTTACACTAAGTGCACGTTTTCCTCATAAAGACAAGATTTCCGTTCCACCAGCGTCTTATTGTTGTTAATATTAGTAAAAAAAGGTCAAAAGGCCATAAAAAATAAACGGATAGCTCGTTCATATAGCTCATACCAAATACGGTACTGAATATGAATTAAAACAAAGCCTGTTTCTTATTAGACTGCACTAGCAAGAGTGTAACACATAGCTACTAAATTATTCAACGTAATGACAAAACATTTAGCAAGCCAGATTCAACCAGAAATAATGTTAACATAATTTATTGTTAGAAATTCGAATCACGAAATTGAAGTTAACAAAAGTTTAGTTTTTCTTTGTTACATTCATCATCAGTTATTTCAATGGTTCATTGTAAAACGGGGTTTTATGCTATGGATACGTTAAAATTACATCTGAAAATAAACCAAGGGTACCGGGTACCGTTTTAAATATTATTGTGGACTCTTCTAAAGGGATAAATTGTACAGACTAGGATAACTACAGCGCGCGGTAAATCAATAGGACCAGCAGTACATATGTTATGATCAAATCCCATCTGCGTTTTGCAGATACACATATATCTATATAAATAAAACAAATACCATCCCAGCCAGATCTAGACTTACTTTGCAGACAAAGTATGACTAGATGAGTCAAAAGCATCACCGAATCCTCAACTATTGTACAAACGAAAGGAAATTTGGGAGAAGTATATAACATAATTAACGAATATTTATGTCTTCTTGTGATTTGAAAGAACTTTCATTTAATCCTCAAGGAGGATAGCTCCAAGCGATAGAATAGAAGGAATCATGAACGAAAACGGCTTTCCTGGGAAGCTAACTAGACTGATTAAAGCAACTATGGACGGTATGCAAAACTGCGTAGGTAAGAGTTTTGAGTGAACTATCCATTTTATTCAAATCTCGCCGGAGACTACGACAAGGTGGCGGACTCTCAACATCGCAATGGAGAGGAGCTGTTCATAAACCACGTAGACCAAAATTTGGTGCATTCTTTGGCAGATACGTATTTCGACATCAACTGTAAGAGCGTTTTCAGTGTCTCGTACTTGACTCGACTTGAGAGAAGCGAAATTTTGTTTGGAAGTACCGTGACCGGCCCTAATTCTGCGCAGTCCCTAATTCGGCGCACTTTCTCGAATATACCACAAAATCACGGACGCTAGTTCACTATTAGCTTCAAATATATTTTTTGAATATTGCTTCAATAGTAATGTAAAAGTTTGTGAAGAAAAATTTTTCAAATCAACGAACATTATCTTGTAAAAAAATGAAATGATGTTGCAAGTACTATAAATTGCCTGAAATCTGTGTCCGTTAGCGAAACTGCTAAAAAGTTGCTTCATGAGCTGAAGCATTTTGTGACATAAATAATGAAGAGAATGTCTGCTTTTCCATGCGCATCCTGTACTGCTGTCTTCGAGGAATCAGAATCGGCAAAAAACAATTGAGTTTTCTTCTTCTTTTTTAATCTTCTTGTTCTTCTTAGGTGCGCAGAATTAGGAACCGGTATTAAATGGTGGTCCTAATTCTGCGCAGACATTTCAACACTAAGTTTTGAACATATAATTAATAAACAAACATCATATAAATGCCACCATAGTTATAACTAGGATATTCTATGTTTCTAGCAATCCGGTGAATGTAATTACGGCTCAACAAGTTAGTTTATGAACTTTGAAGGCTAATTTACAGTTTTTGAATTTTTAATCTGATAGTTCGACCGGACTAATCACTTGTTTTAAACATTTGCTATCAACCTCGGGGGAAATTTTATGGATTCATGCAAAGTTCGTCAAATGCGATATATGATGTGAGTTTACATGGAATTTACTTAAACAGTGGAAACCCTGGAGATAGACAAGAAAGAAGTCTCAGTTTGCAAACAAAGATTGTGCCACCTTGTCATGGCGAAAAAGTGTATATTGCCTTTAGAAATGAAAGTAAATTTTACTAAAATGTGCGTATGCGAATAACTAAAAAGCTTCACGTAGTAGTATTCGATAATGCTACAAAATCCTTTTGTGTATTATGATTAAAATTCCCTTTGCTTTGTAATCAAAGTAGGTAGTATCAATGTTGAGGACATGCAAAGTTCCAATATGGTCGTAATGTCGTATAAAAGTTGAAAATGAAGAATTCAATTGAATTTTATCTATGAATCATGTTCTCATTACAATATGTTATCTTTTTAGAGTTTTTCCCATGTGCGCAGAATTAGGAACATTAGTGCGCAGAATAAGGAACATTCCAAGAAAGGGTGCGCAGAATTAGGAACAGAGACACACTTTAGAATTTTCATGATTTTACATATAAATTGAGTGTTTTGTATAAGAATTATATTTTTTCCTCATTTACAAAGCTAATAACTATGTGCAGTCATAAATTCAGCCAAATCGGTTCGATTTGGAATTTGTTACAGCTGATTGAAATTGAAAAAGTCTTAGATGCGCAGAATATGGGCCCTCCACGGTATGCAAGCCTTCTATCGAATGAAACGCCAAGGATTTTGAGAGTTTCTTTCAGTGGAATAGGTTGACCCTGAATCGTGATAGGATTCGATGGCTAGAGTGAACCCGACTGAGTATGTCACAACACATCTCTCACAAAAACAAAGGGTTGTCTACAACTGTTAACAGAACCCTACAAATGCACATTTTATTTTCCGTATCGGGTCCCAAGTTTGGGAACTTAGATATGAAAAACAAAATGGAACATTACAAATGCACGAAACAAAAACATGCAACATGTATCATTAGTTGTGCCCAGTTATCTAAATATATAACGTAGTCCAATCCCAGGATGACGAAGTTTCATTATTGTTCGTGGTCCATCAGAGTCAATCCTGTAATCGTATTTCTTATGGCGGATTGCCTTTTAGTTCGCAGCGTTGGTTGCTTACATAGCTTGAATTTGGTCTACGAATTCCTAAGGGAGCATCTAGATTCGGGCAACAGCACAAAACCGTCTGCCGTTTGATGTCCGTGTTAGGGGGCTTGCGTGTTTTGTACTGGATCGCTGCCCGAAATGGCTGGAGCGCTCCAGGGTGTCTACTCATAACTCAAAATAAAATTCCCTGAGTTTTACAGGTTTTTCCAGATGAAATTTCGAAAGTTTATAATTTAAAAAATAACGCAAATTTTCTGAAAACTATAAAGGATGATTTAGGGTATCATCGACAGGTTTGTTCTCTTCGTCATGAGGAGTTTATGTCGGCTAAATTGCCTGAAACTTGATCATATTCAGCTTGGTTGGGAAGGAAGGATTTGATGACAACTCTGTGTTTAGAAGATTTAAAAAAAAACCATGGCGAAGAGAACAAAACTGCCGAAAATACGTTGTTTTGGTATTGAAAAATATATTGAAATGAAATGAAATTAGGTATTGAAATTCAATAAAATCACTTTATACTCTGAAAAATGAGCTTTTTCGATTAGGCTATAGAACATAGCAATATTTTTTTTTTTTTCACTAAACAACCCAATTGTGCTATTGAACGGTAACAGTTCTGCATATTTTTTTTTATCGGTTACTTTGTTTTATGTGATGTTAACTGCTTCAATAATTCAACCAATACTTATACTTGTATCAGTGCAAAAATACTTTTGTTTACGTTGCCTATGAGACTTACCACAACAAGGTAAACAAAAAGTGGACAAAAAACCGTAAAACATGAAAAAGTTTTATCTGTCGCATATTTTTTATTTCCGATTTGAATATCTAGGTAGTCTAAGCTAGAAATCGAAAGATAAAGAGTAGTTATTTCAAATGAGGGAAAATATTTGTTGTTTTGTTGGGAAATCTAAGAGTTCTGGAGAACCAAAGTTGAGCCATTTTATTGATATTTCCCTTTTTTGCGCTCCGTCCCGAAAGTGAACAATCTCTTACAGCAATTGACATTTTGGTACTTTTCGAAGTTGATATGGAATTCCATGAATAGCTTGTTTCATGGACAGAACGTATTTAACAGAGGAATTGGTGAAGTGTACACGAGGAGGGTTTTAACCCTAACCCTAGATTGAGCATTTCTTCGATGTTTTCAATAACAAGTTTGTTGCTTACTCAAGACTTGATAAGTAACCTTAGCGAAAGCTCCCAGAAGCGATTTGGGAGAGGTTTCACCCCTGCCATGACCTCTAGGCTTGCATTATGCTTTGAACGCATGCAGGCAAGGGTAATACGCAAACAACGGTTTTGAATTCGTTCCAACTTTAATAAGTGGCAGGGTGGCAGTTTGCAGCTGAGTGGACACAGAAAGAGCCATACTCGAGAACCGAGAGAATAGCTGTTTTGTAAAGTTTTATTAAATCTTCCGGGTGAGCACCCCACTATGTTCCGGTAATTGTGCGTAAAAAATTTATCCATTGTTGACATTTTTCCACCAAATACTTGATTTGGGTACCCTAGTGTTCTTGGAATCAAACCAGACGCCATGGTATTTCGAAGTCAAAGACTTCGATTTCTATTCCAAAAAGATTGAGTTTCAGTTAAGCTGGGTTCCGCTCTCTAGAAAATACAACCGGAAATATCTCTTATTATTTGTATCGGCTGTTATTTGTTGGGCATATATAGGATCATTCGATCAAATGGCCTTAGGCCAGATAGACACATGAAGTCCAGTGTACGTTAGACTGAAAAATAATCGATTCGATAATTAGTCCATGAGGTAACACGCAGTAAAAAAAACCTTGTTGAATAACGTCATTTCAGCTGCAATCAGTGGCATTGCGAATGAGCAATTGAGCTGTTGATTGAGGGATAGAAGAATTGAATTAACCCTCTAATACCCAATCCCGCCTTTAGACGGGGTATAGTTTGAGCATTTTTTGTAATTTTTGTTTCGTGCGAAATCAAAATTTTTATATTTTTGGCTGATATTTGGGACTGTTTTGTATATCTCAAAATGGTTTTTGGTTTATTTTAAAGCGTATTTACATTTTTTTAAAATCATTGAAAAATTGATGTTTTGGTCACCTTTCAGATGTCATTGTTTATTTTGTATTGAATCGCTACAATTAACATATTTTAAATTTTTCACGAACCATTCTATCATTGTTTAATAGTTTAAGGGGATCGAATACACTCTAAAATTATTTTCCTTAAAATTACACGGAAAATAAAATTTTATGTGAAAAAAAATTAAAATAAAAATATTTCAACAATAATCATAAAATCTCAAAATGTTTTCATCCCAAAAAATCCGTACCCCAAATAGGCTTCCAGGAAAAATATAATAGTGTGGGGAAGTTTAAAAATAAAAATTAGAAAAATCAAAAACTGAAAATCACGAAATCGAGAATTAAAAAGAATCATCTTCCAAAACATGTTTAAATCGATTTTAGATGACGAAAAATGATATTTAGATCAAAATCAAAAATTTGGGTATTAGAGGGTTAAAGAAGCTAAGCTTACTTCACTGCTCACGTGCTGATCAAATATCCTTTCTACATAAATAAGAAGTTTAGATTTTTTTCTATTTTTTTAATCAAGTAGTCATAGATAAACGCTAAATTTTGACGATCACTTTCGAATTCTTTACTTGTGAAAACTGAAAGATTCAAAACTTGAGAACAAAATGGCTTCTGGATCAATTTTACAGGTTAGAAAATTTGTTATTTTTATTCAATTTCAGCTCGTAATAATGCGTTTATTTCTAGGCGACGCCTGATAAAAAGGCAAAAAAGAAAAAGATCGTCATTATGGAGCCTAGCGAACATGTAGTATCAGAGAAAACTAAAGTATATGTAAGCATGAATAACTTTATTCTTAAAAGTATAGTTTATCGTGACCGTTTACGTCCATAGCGCAAGTCAGTTTTTCCCGGAATTCGCGAAAGTTTGGACATGTCACTAAATGTAAGTTCTGATAATTCGAATTACCTATGTTTTTCTTTCAATAATTCAATCGATTGCTTCCCGCAGTCTCGTAGACAATCCTCAACAGGTAATTTACTAAGTAGCTTAATGAGCTCAGGTTTCCCATCGCTGCAATCCAGACGATGGACTAGCCGTCGCAGCACAATGGTAATTATTCATCAATATAACTAAAATAGGAAGGAAACCCAAAATTTTACATACTTTCCAGTATAAGGCACCCCGGTTCCAGAACAACTATCGTATGGAATCGCGCAATCCATTCGTCCGCGAGCGAGTTCAGTTGATCGTCGATCGATATCTCACTGCATTCGTAGAGCAACACAAGTACAACCCGAGACGTGCCAAACGGTTAGCTGAAAATTTGAGTGTTGATCTTCGCGATGTAGTGAAACGGTGCGGCTTCGAACGGTATCGGATATTGGCGGTGGTGACTGTTGGCGATAAAAACTCCCAGGATTTCAAATCAGTTATGCGTTTCGTATGGGATGCCGACAAAGATGGATACGTGAATGTTGCTTACGAAACCTCAACATATTTTATAATTGCCACAGTATTTGCCGTATATTATGAATAGAAGTGTTTTAAACAAACTACAGAACAAAAAATGTTATGCAAAGCGTGCGGCGTTGCCACTGTCTCCCACTTATATGCTAAAAGATGTAGGTAATGATATTCTACGTGCATACCAAAATATCCTCTTCTCAACTTTGGAATAACCATTTGATTGTATTGTAGCCGCATGGAATTTCGGAATGGATAAAAAAATCACACTATATACCATTCACATAGTTAATATATTTCACTAAGTCTTCAAGGTAAATCTGAATAAGTCTATTAGTTAAATTTTCCTTTAATATCTGAATTTTGCACTGCAAATCTATTAGGTATCAGAATAGATCTATTGACTGGCCTACCAGGTTTCACTAGGTACATGTGAGGATTGCTTACGTCTATCGATGAGTTACACAAACTCCATTTTTCTCGCACAGAAAACCAAAAAAAATAACAATTCTTAGTACTAACTATCAATTTCGAAACAAAACAATATTAGACAAAAATCGCTTGAGCAAGATTTGAAATTCCCGTACAAAATCTATCCCTACATTCGTGACGTTCTGTTTGCCTTTGGTGATATCAGCTTACAGCGATGTTTGATGTCTGTTTTTGGTTAAGTTGTCGCCAGTTTACTGACTAGATACGATTCCATGAAATAAAATACTGATATCCACATGCGAAAACAAACTTCCCACAAATAAACACACTAGCATATAGAGATCATACTAAATAAAGATCATATTCATTTTTTGACCGATCAATCGCCATTGGAATCAACAACCTTGGCTATGAAAGATCGGTCAAAGTGATGAAAAGGGGAAGAACTGGGTTCGATTGCACTGTTTCGGGACAGCACTTTGTGCTGGAGTCTTTGGTTGTTGACACTTTTCGTCGAGCTATTGCGAGGAGCACTTTCAAACGTTTGAAACATTTGTTCGAGATTCTTGGCATTCGTGGGAGTCGTTGCGATATTGGATTCACCTTCATCTAGATTCCCTTCGTCGTCAACACGTTTGTCATATATTGAAATCTCGTTACTGCTTGTTCCGTACTCACTGTTTTCTTCCGGAATGGGCGTCTTACTGCTGGAAGATTCTATACGAACCATTTGAGCAAATAGTTCATCGTCGATGAGAGAAATCGGTTCATGGCAGCCATAGAAGGGCACTTCATCCGTTTTCCGGAATTTCTCCGTGATAACTTCGGTAACCTCGTATTCGATATCATCCAGATCATCATAACAGAATTTACGTTTGCCGGAAGGCACCCGCTGAATTGGGACTCCGGTGGTTGCACTTGAGTTGCCCTCAGTGTCCATTGGATCATCTTCCACATCGAGGGGTGGATTGCGGTATTCCATAAACGAAGTAGATTTGTCCATTGTAGATCTATCAGCCGGAGTTGAACGATTATCTATAAAACACCATAATATGAAGAATATGACATTATGTATTTTATTTGTACATTTGCATTAGCCGTGAATGATTCCTTGGCCATACATACGTAAACAAAACGTTATCGAGTGGTAAGAACAATAGAGCATTTGTGGGAAACAAAAATGGGCTGACCAGATTTACAGGGTGCGGTATAAAAATGTGTTAATAGTTATTTATGTAACGAGTTGCAAAAAGTTGATTTTTTCAGCACGAGTCGTACATTTATCCAACGAGGCTTGCCGAGTGGGATAAATACGAAGAGTGCTGAAAAAATCGAGTTTTGCAACGAGTTCCATACAAAATTTTATGCAATGATTTTTTCATTATACAACTCATTTGAGTTGCATAATGTTCATAATGCAACTCAAATGGGTTGCATTATGAACATTATGCAACTATTTTTCATTATGCAACTCATTTCAGTTGCATAATGAACCAATACGGAACATTCGGTCATTATGATACTGAAATGAGTTGTATAAAATATAAATTATAATACTGAATTGCATAAAATAGTTTATTGTTATGCAATTTAAAAAAGTCATATTTTTACAAGGTAAATGGGCCGTTCATAAACTACGCAGATTTTATAGGATAAAAGAGAGCTCTGGCCAAAACCTACATTGCACGTAAATTTTTAAATTGTTGTATGGAAAAAAAACTTAACGAGAGGGAGGATTGAGGGTTTGTCAACCAAAATATGGTCCACGTATTTATGCACGAACTTGTAATGAACAGTCATTGCGGAAAATGTGGAATCCAACTTAATGCTAAACTTGATTTTTCAGCTCTCTTCGTAAAAAAATGCACACCGTGCACAGGTGCTAATCAAAGAGTTGCATTCTTTGCTAGAATAGTTATTTTCAGCACTGGTTGCATTAAGGATGCAGTTCAGAAGGAATTTCTTGGCCTATCTTGATATATGGGAAATTCCTTACCTGAATCGCTCAAGCAATCATTTTTCTTCGATCGCAGTTCGCAATTGCGAAGAAATAAAATTTCAAATGGCAGTCACTATAGAGAGTTTCTGTCAAACGCTATCCTGCATAAACGATAACCATAAGACGTGCTTAACCACTCATTCGGGATATAATTCGAACAGTATGCGGTATTGTTGAACCGTCTACATTACGGTCCGTGTACGGTATCGGTTTATTAGGACATATGTCCAAAGGGAGTTTTTATAAAAAAGTGCATGTACTTCAAAGGTTATTCATTAGAACCGCATTTTTGGAACTCTTTATTCAGAATATGTTTAGAAGTAATCATATTATGAATTCGATTGGAAATCAAAAAACTTTTTTTGAGAAAAATATTTTTGCTTATTTTGAGTTGTTTACAACATACATCGGAAGTGACGTATATGATAGTGCATCATTGAACGCACACAGCGCACCACACCCGGTACTGAAAAAAAGTGTCGCTAGTCAAAACGTCGCTATTCGGTTTGGTGCTGGCGCCATAATACCATCTACCAGAGCTGCGGCAACACACGCGAGCTGAGAACAGCTTTCATCGTGATATGCAGAGGCGCGTGATCGGTTGGTGGCCGATCGACGAAAGAATGTGCAGGTTGTAGATCAAAGGCCGATTCTTCAACTTCAGCATAATAAACGTGCACAGCCCACACTCCGAAAGTACTGATGATGACAAGGACGCATTTTACGCGCAGCTCGAACGCGAGTATGATCGCTGCCCAAGCCACGACGTCAAGATCATCATAGGTGATTTGAACACTCAGGTAGGCCAGGAGGAGGAATTCAGACCGACGATTGGTAAGTTCAGCGCCCACCAGCAGACGAACGAAAACGGCCTACGACTTATTGATTTCGCCGCCTCCAAAAATATGGCCATACGTAGCACCCTTTTCCAACACAGCCTCCCTTATCGTTACACCTGGAGATCACCACAGCAGACGGAATCTCAAATCGACCACGTTCTGTGTTAGAGTGCACAACCCCTTGCTACTTAGTGTACCTGTTAGACCTTTTTACTGCTTATCAATACTAGTATAGATTCGATATAATGTTCACCTTTTTCGATATATGTATTTGTTTTACTTCTTCAGTATCAAGTTAACCACGAATAGATAAACAACGTATATGTTTTAACTCTCGAAGTGTCTCGTATATGTTTTCTCGTCCAAAGCCCATCCGAAAACCGTTTTATTCTGATTGACGGACGGCACTTCTCCGACATTATCGACGTCAGGACCTATCGTGGCGCCAACATCGACTCCGACCACCAAAACCAACAAAGCAGCGGGTAAGGACGGTATCGCAGCTGAACTCATCAAGATGGGCCCTGAAAAGTTGGCCACCTGTCTGCATCGGCTGATAGTCAGGATCTGGGAAACCGAACAGCTACCGGAGGAGTGTAAGGAAGGGGTTATCTGCCCCATTCACAATAAAGGCGACCATTTGGAATGTGAGAACTTCAGGGCGATCACTATTTTGAATGCTGCCTACAAAGTGCTATCCCAGATCATCTTCCGTCGTCTGTCACCTAAAACAAAAGAGTTCGTGGGAAGTTATCAAGTCGGCTTCATCGACGGCGGGTCGACAACGGACCAGATCTTTACCGTACGGCAAATCCTCCAGAAATACCGTGAATACCAGGTCCCAACGCATCACCTGTTCATCGACTTCAAAGCGGCATGCGGCAGTATCGACCGCACAGAGCTATGGAGAATCATGGACGAAAACGGCTTTCCTGGGAAGCTGACTAGACTGATTAAAGCAACGATGGACGGTGTGCAAAACTGCGTAAGGGTTTCGGGTGAACTATCTAGTTCATTCGAATCTCGCCGGGGACTGCGACAAGGTGATGGACTCTCATGCCTACTCTTCAACATCGCTCTGGAAGGTGTGATGCGACGAGCCGGGCTCAACAGCCGGGGAACGATTTTCACAAAATCCGGACAATTTGTGTGCTTTGCGGACGACATGGACATTATTGCCAGAACATTTGGAACGGTGGCAGAGCTGTACACCCGCCTGAAACGCGAAGCAGCAAAGGTCGGACTGATGGTGAATGCCTCAAAAACAAAGTACATGCTGGTAGGGGAACGTTCATAAATTTCGTCCAGCATTTGGGGGAGGGGGGGGGGGTCTAGAAAAGTGTGACAGGACGTGTATTAGGTATAGGACAATAGCGTGACAGAGGGGGAAGGGGGGGGGGGGGGTCTGGAAATCCCGAAAAACGATGGACGTAATAAATGAACCTGCCCTAGGCGGAACCGAAAACGACCGGATCCGTCTGGGTAGTAATGTTACGATAGACGGGGATACTTTCGAGGTGGTGGAGGAATTCGTCTACCTCGGATCTTACTGACGGCTGACAACAACGTGAGCCGTGAAATTCGGAGGCGCATCATCAGCGGAAGTCGGGACTACTACGGGCTCCAGAAGAAACTGCGGTCAAAAAAAAATTCACCCACGCATCAAATGCACCATGTACAAAACGCTAATAAGACCGGTAATCCTCTACGGGCACGAGACATAGACCATGCTCGAGGAGGACCTGCAAGCACTCTGAGTTTTCGAGCGACGCGTGGTAAGGACGATCTTCGGCGGTGTGCAGGAGAACAGTGTGTGGCGGAGAAGAATGAACCACGAGCTCGCTGCGCCTGCACTTTACGGCGCACCCAGCATCCAGAAGGTGGCCAAAGCCGGAAGGATATGATGGTCAGGGCATGTTGCAAGAATGCCGGACAACAACCCTGCAAAGCTGGTGTTTGCAACTGATCCGATTGGCACAAGAAGGCGTGGAGCGCAGAGAGCACGATGGGCGGACCAGGTGGAGCGTGACTTGGCGAGCATCGGGCGCGACCGAGGATGGAGAGCGGCAGCCACGAACCGTGTATTATGGAGAAATATTCTTGATTCAGTTTTATCTTGAATTTGATGTAATACTAAATAAATGAATAAAATATTCAGAATATGTGCGGTTAAAAACATTCCACCTTGGGTATTTTTCCGCTTTTTAGACATTTACATAGGAAAATAGAAAAAAAAAAATGAAAAAAATAATAGAATCTCCGAGGTTGACCAAGGTACTAAGAAACATATATTTTTTAATTAGTACAAAAGCTGTTTAGTATCACAACGAATGCAAGTTTGCGTTGCGCATCAAATTTGGTTACAGTTAACCCTCTCTTACCCATGGTAGCACAGGTGATCCACTACTTTGCACTGTTCATTTAACTCTAAAACAAAAACGAGCAGAGAATTTTTGACCAAATCTGGCATAATAGTTCATCAAACATATACAAACATCTGACGAAAAAATGGGAATGATCTAACTTATCCTGTATTTGTATGAACAGTGCAAAGTAGTGGATTACCTGTGCTACCATGGGAAAGAGAGGGTTAAAGATAGTTAAAGTTGTTAATATTCATCGGATCTGAAGAAGAATCACTGACGTCAGTTTGTTTGCTAGTCGCGACGAAAAAGTTTTGCCGTTTCTCTTTGTCGGCATTTTCGTTGAAGTGCTTGCACCGAACAGGACAGACGATCGAATAATCAGCTCAATATCACGAGAAAGGCTGACCAGAAGAAAAAAAATACAAAAAAAGAAACCACACTTGATTCGGAATCGAACCAAAACCTTCGGATTGGCAGTGCACTAAGCGTAAGCATACCAACAGAGCTAATTCAGCAGCTCGAAAAGGTGGAGGCTAAATCATCAATCATGGTTCGCCTTTTGTCTGCAGTCATATGCCATGTGACGATTACATGTTCGGCTTTCGTCATTGCAGAAGAAGACAAAAGGGAATGACGAAAACTATAGCTCCCTGTTTTATTTTCAGTTCATCCTCGTCGTGGTTTCTTTGTCGGTCGCTGATGATGATGCAAGTGACGGAGTTTTATTTGCTGACGAACTTTTTTAGTTTTTCGTCGTTGGTCAGTGACGAAACTGATGGTTATCAACCAACAATGCATACATTCAGTAGGTCAGCTCCAGAGGCACGTTCTCCTCTATTTGGATACTTATGCGAATTTCATACATTTTAAAATAGTAAAGTGGAAGAAAAGGTTTAATGAATTTACAAAATTGACACATGTCATCTTGGAAATCAATCTTTCATTTCAATGTAAACTGTCTCATCCGTTACATGATAATACTTCAATCTGATTTTATCTAGTGAAAATTGAGAACATTGAATTTCCTCGTCTACCATCACCATCAGTAATCGTACAACCACTGCTGTTTTCATCATATTCTCATTAGTTCCACATTGAAGAATGGGAATGCTAAGATATTTTCTTTTTTTATATGAGTATTGGCTTGTTTTATGTAATTGATTTACATATTTTAATTTTATAAATCTTACTTTCCAAATATGTGTTATACAAACGGAATATAGTAACAGGCTGTATAATACATATAAGTTTTGACAAGTTAAATATTTATCACAGTTGCTTTACAGATCTGTGAAAATTTCAGCTCTGCAAAATAATGCATTTCCATGATATATGTTTACAAAGATGTTGATGACGATTTTTAAAAGTCAAACTTTTAAATATGCATAAAATTTAAACTTAGTTAAAAAAATCTAGAGGGCCCCAAAAGTCTTGAAAATGTTATTTTTCTACATTTTCATGCGCTTTCATGCCCTACTAAAGAGGTCTCTGATCACGGGACTTTTTTTTTTGTTGTAGGTACAGTGCTATAGAAGGATTTTCTAGAGCAACTCTTACAAGAATTTTAATCGGAGTCTTTTGAAAAAAAAAAAAACAAATGGTTTGATTTTTTTTAGCAAAATATGATTTAGCCTTTGACTTATTTTCTTATTAAATTGAGCATGTTAGAATTAAGAGAACAGAATAGAAAAATGACAAAAATTACTTACGGAATTCGCAAAAGAAATTTGTGGATAAATCCTAATAAGTCTTGAAGGAATTTGAAGAGTTTCGATATTGAAAAAAAAACTAGCCTCTGCCCAGCAAATCCTATCCCACAAGCCTGTGTTGTTTCGTTTTAGGGTGTGTTTTTGTTTTCTTTATCTTTGTACGCTCCCACCGCTATCGTTTGTGCGGGAGCGTAGCGCAAGCAGGGAGCATGCGAAAACAAAGAGAAACGTCGAACCACAAAAATCAGCACAAAGAGAAACATTTTTGTGCATCATTTTTGAGGCTCCCGCAAAGTTGATGGACAATTTCACCGGCGTTTTACGCGGTATGATCGTTCCGTTCGCATTGCATGACACCATTGCATACATAAATACTTGTACGCTTGTTAATTATTGATTTTATGAGCATTAGCATATTTATGTTAACTCCCGGTGCACAAAGTGCCTCAATTTTGAGCAAACGCACTTTTTTGTACAAACAAATCCGCACATGTTTCGGTGTACACGCTAACCTTCAGTTACCCAGATTGGTGTCAAAGCGACCCAGATTGAGCAAAACTGCAGTTACTCTAATCTGAGTAAAGGCACTTTTACTCTAATCTGGGTTACCGATGTTGGTGGCAAAATCTGGGTAACCGGTACCCAAGCTCCTCCTGGACCTTGATTTTGTTAATTTATTTCCAATTTAGATTTTTGATAAAAAGCTCCCAATTCCCGTGTGCTGTTCACTCACCTGATGCAGGAAAACAGTTCCCTGGAAGAATTTAACTGTTTTCCCGTCATTTATCCTCATATTTTTCGAGGAAACGCCCATAATTGCCAGCGTTCGCCTGACCGCTGCCATATTCTCAAGCCGGAAAGTGGCAAAGTGCCGATTACCCAGATCTTTACCCAGATTCAACCTATCTGGGTTTTCGGGTTACCCGGATTTTGACAACTGCTAACAACATGAAACTCCGGGTAGAAACGACCCAGGCGATGGGTAGTTTCAGGTTAGCGTGTAACAAGCTGCAAGCAGGAAGACGAAAGAAATCGAGAGAAGCCGCTCTGGGATTGGATGCGGGAGCGTGGTGCAGATTTTTTGTTCTCTTGTTTTGCTCTGAGGAGGATTCCATTCGGGAGTTCGAAGGTACGCTGCTGCCACCTGGAAAAAGTTTACTGTATGCGTGAAGAACCGATTTTTTAGCATGGGGAAGCATAGGAAGTCAGTTTTCAAATGCTTCTAAAAAATTCAAAACAATATTCAATTAAAAGCGGGTTGGTGTACGTGATGAGAAATTCAATGGACTACCCGCTTTGCGCACAGCCACAGTTGATCAGCAGGAGTTAATCAATTTAATTTTGTATGGCGAAATGCATCTAAACTTGAATTATTTGAAATACAAAGCTTTTCCCGAAAAAATATTTGGTAGGCTTAATAGTGGTCACCATTGTGCACAACCACTACCAAATATTTTTTCGAATAATGTATTCCACTTCGATAAATTTGCCTTTAGATGCTATTCGCCATACAATATTTTTGCGATTTACTTTTAGCGATTTTTCACGCATAGAAGCTAGCGCCACATTGGTCGATGCGGAGAGTAGGAAAACAGCCGATGTAGGTAATTCATTGGCAAACTTTTTAGCATATAATTTTGATTAAAAAGTTTTTTCCCAGATTAAATACTGATTGTGTAGAAAACGAAGATTCTTATCCCGTACATCAATCCGTTTTTAATTAAATAATGTTTTGAATTTTTTAGAAGCATTTAAAAATTGACTTCCTATGCTTCCCCATGTTAAAAAATCGGCGCTTCACGCACATGATCAACTGTGGTAATTTGCTTCGTAGTCCCCAATCTCTGAAACTCCTACATAATTTTATTGTTTACTTCAAAAATGTAGTAAACTGTGGAAAATCATTAGAAGGTGCTGAAAGCAACTTTAAGGACAAACGTCTTGAAATCCCGCTTGAATAGTGCACCAGAAATTCGGACGCACAAATTTCAAGATGCAAACTTCAGACAACAGTGCATTTCATTATTCTTTGCTTGCTCACTTGCAATAAGCTTAAAATAAGCTCAGATGCGCTGGTTTTGTTTACGACGCGATTTGTGCGCTCAAAATCGTGAGTAGGTGCCAAAGTCGGCCATTGTGGCGGCCATTTTGGGATTCTTACAAGTCGGTCCTTAAAGAGGGCAATGAACTTCAAAAGTAAGTTAAAAAGTATTTACATTTAAGTTTTTCATATTTTCAGTGCATATGAAATACTAACAAAAAAAGAAAGGTACTCATACTAAAATAGAGACCAGCAAACAGACTGCTTGGTGGCTAGGTATGCGGGGTTAGAGTGAATCTCGGCTTCATACAGGGGATACTCAAAATAACTGAGACAAGTAAAAATTTTACTTTTCAAAAGATGTTTAACTAGTTGTAACTTTTCAATAAGGGCATCAAATTTTTACTGTGAGTTCATCAACTAGTATCAGTGGTCCAAATTTGGAAAAGATCGGGCTACTCTACACGAAGTTATAAAGATTTTAGAAAAGGGTATAATTATCCGATAGCCAACTTTGAGCTGTTATATCTCCGAATTGAACAAACCGAATTCAATGAAATTTTGATCATTTATGACTATATAATGAGCTATAAAAAATGACTAAACTTAAAATTCCTTACACGAAAGAACATTGTAACGATTAGATTATTTTTCTAATATAACACCAATTTATCCAAAACTTCATCATGGTTTCAAAATTTGAGATAGTATTGAGTTCATTTCATTCCCTCTAATAGACTTGAATATATTTATGTTTCAAGGGAAAGCAACCAAACGGCCAGCATTTAATTACAAAAGTAATAGGATGCATATAAAATATAGATAAATTTACTAAAAAAACATAGAATAAATGAAATTGCTATAACTTTTTTCTTAACAATAATTTCAAATTAAGTCAAATGTTTTTCAAATTTCATTATTGGTATTAGCCATAAATGATCAAAATTCCATTGCAGTCGGATCTCAAAGTTAGCAATAGGATAATTATACCTTTTTCTAGAATCATTCTAACTGTAGAATTGCTCGATCTTTTCCAAATTTAGACCACAACTAGTTGATGAACTTACAGTAAAAATTTGAGAAAATTTGATGCCCATTTCGAAAAGTTACAGCTTGTTGAACACTTTTTGAAAAGTGAAAATTTTACCTGTTCCAGTTATTTTGAGTATCCCCTGTACTGCTCCCATTCGCACAACAGTCCCATGTGAATAGGAAACCCAGCAAAAATGGGACTGTTATGCGAATAGGAGCAGTGTACAAACAATATGTGGATTAACGAATGGATTTAGAGGGAGCGGCTGGAAGCAACTACGCTAAGCATCCCAATTGGCTTCTTTAGCGGTGTTGAAATAGTTCCATATTCTGAATCTGCATGCCAAACTGAGCCGAAATCCAAATTTTCATGAATTTCGGTGCCCGGGAACCTATTTTAAAATCGGTTTGAAGTTTGTATGGGAGCGATTTGTCGAATCACCCCTTGTCGCATTTTGTATTGGGCGGAGCTGTCAAACAGTTACCTAGCTGTCCAAAGGTGATGTCAAAAAGTTTCTTTGAAATTGATTTTAGACACCAAAATAAATTTCTAAAAATCTGAAAAAAATCATAGTGCTCTTTCGTATTATAATAAAAAAATGTATATTTTTCAAAATTAAAAAAAAACCAGATTGGATCCCTTCTGAGCAACTTTTTTATATTGAATAAACTCTGTTTTACGTTTACTATGAAAGAAAATTTTAAATTATGCCTGGATATTTACAGTAGAATAGTGTTCCTCAGTTTTGCAGTTTTAATTATGAGCGATTTGAAATAAGCTCGCAAATTTGTATTCATTCTTTAAAAGATGTACGCGACTGCTTAAAGCAACTGCTTCAAATCGTTTCGGTGGTATCTGCACATTGTTCCTCGGGTAATTTACGAACTTATTGCAGAATACACCTGCATAACCTTAACGATGAAAGAATTACTGGAGTTTCAATTGTATTTCTGCGATTTAAGAATATTCCCACAAAAAACATTGCCCATGAAACAAAACTCCATAGTTTTATTCTACAGAATGAACCATTTCACAGAATTCCATTCCTCAGAAAACAAATTTCCAAAATTCTTTTCCTAAAAAAATATGCATTGGGGAATGGTTTCCGAGGGAATGTTATATATCGTAAAATGGGGTGTTAAGAACTCATGGGGTGTTAAGGGATTCTTTACACACTACTTTGAAAAATCGCCAAACCGTATAAAAATTGATTTACTTATTCCAAATTTTCTTCAAATGGGTGTTGGAAATAAAGGCATACTATAAGGATTACCACACATAAATATACGTTTTTAACTGGACAATAAACATCAAAAATAGAACGGCATTGCTTTTTCTCAATTGAAAACATTGAAACATTCATTTGTAAGGTAAGATATATGCCGGCTGTTCGGGTCCATATGAAGTTAACCATCAATGTTTACTTCTTTTCCCGATCAGCCTAGATAGCTGTGTAGTGTCGGTAGCAGTTGTCTCAATTGGCTAAGAATAACACTACCAACACTACGGACCACCTGTTCCGGGGGTAAAAATCCACTAAACAGGGAACCCCAATCCAAGGTGTCAGGCTACCCGTGCTGATGGATGAATGGTTGAGTTTAAAATATGTTCGATCTTTAACGGAGCCCGTAACGTAGGTAGATCGCCTTTATGAGTTGCGTTACGGTTCAAGATTTACCAAACCGAACCCTAGTGACATCCGGTTTGTCAAGTTGGGGTAATGTGTTTTGGTAATAAGGATTCACGGTACAAAGTCCTTGTTACTGGTGACAGTTTCTAAAATTGCATTTATTCTGCCTTGCTGATAGTTAAAGAATCGGACTTTGCCCACCCGAGACTACACTTGATGTTAGGAAAACAAACATGCTTTACGTATCCAATTGGCTTCTTTAACGGTGTTGAGATAATTCGATATTCTGAATCTGCATGTCAAACTGAGCCGAAATCCAAATTTTCATGAATTTCGGAGCCCGGGAACCTATATAAAAATCAATTTGAAGTTTGTATGGGAGCGATTTGTCGAATCACCCCTCGTCGCAGTTTGTACTCGGCGGAGCTGTCAAACAGTTGCCCAACTGTCAAAAGGTGATTTCAAAAAATTTCTTTGGAATAGATTTTAGATACGGGGGCTTCGTGGCCGTGCGGCTAGAGGCGTCAGTCATCTAGACGTTTCGTAAGCCTCGGAGTGTGGGTTCGATTCCCGCTCCAGTCGAGGAAAACTTTTCGTCAAACGGAAAATTCTCCACTGGGCCACTGGGTGTTATGTGTGTTGTCCGTTGTCATATGTTAGTGCTTGTTCAGTCTGTACAACCTCGGTTGAAGACGGTGTAGAGTCTTAAAAAAAAAAAAAAAAAAAAAAAAAAAAAGGTTCTAAAAACCTGAATAAAATCATAGTGGCTCAGAAAAAGGTGCTCTTTCGTATAAAATCAAAAAATCAATATATTTTTCAAAATTTAAAAACCCAATTGCGTACTAACCTATCAAGGACTGTTAAGTTCTAGTAATCCAAGGACTCACGTGCATTCTTATTGTAGGACACATTCTCTAATTTGACAGAGTTTTGCAACTAGCCTAAAGTCCCGGGTTTTTCTTTGTTGTCCTGGGACTAAACTAGAAGCAAGACATGGATGGGGCTAGAGTTCCGATGCATGGATAAATATCAGTACCATCGTTTTGTTTTTCTCAGAATTCGAATGGATTGTGTTTGATTAGGGGCGCTCTTTCACTGGGATTAAAATCTCTATGATAACGGGACCTTTTCATCGCAATCGATTTCTTGCACCTCTGGGATAACAAAACAGGAACTGTACAGAAATCGATGCTTCATTGCCTCTCAATGATAATGGAGTAGTACGACATGCACTAAATACTAAGGATACGGGTAATGCCACAAAAGATCTAAATACTGGTCGCAGTGGCTCACCCGAACAGAAAAAAAAGGTAAGATATATTATTAGGAAAAATATGTGAGTAATCGTAAGGTGTTCTACAACTCATTTCAAACGAAACTAAGGTAAAATATTTGATGTATTTAACTAAGGTGATTTTCGAACACCGACATTTTTGTGAAAAAAGTCTAGTTTCATAAAGTGGTGGGGTGTTAGGGGATTGAATTTCTCATATAACTTTTTTATTTATATCATGAAGTTTTGAGGCGATTGATTCTTTGTATAGCAGTTAGTATTCTGAATGACGTATTACGGATTTCATTTTGAGTCATAGACATCCCAACAGTTGCTATGGATGATAAATTCAACTAATACAATATGGATCTTAAGAAACAAGTATTAGATTGGTACATATAATTAGAAAATTGGTCAAATGCTTAAACTTAATGCCGCAGTAGTCTCCTCTTTACAGATATTTGTGTTCTTTAGGTGTTTTGTTATGTTTTAACGAAGGCGTATTCTTCAAAATAGATTCTCCGTCTGTTTTCTTATTTAAATATTTAATGATAGGCGCTAAAACGTGACAGTTTTTTGAAAATGTGGAATATGATCACTTGTTCCATATATTATGTAAACCAGACTCTTGAAAAAGAGAGTATTGTGCGTAGCAAAAAAAAACACAACTATGACGATTACTTTCCAAGGCCTTCACTCCTCTTCTCTCCTCTTCTTGGCGTAACGTCCTCACTGGGACAAAGCCTGCTTCTCAGCTTAGTGTTCTATGAGCACTTCCACAGTTATTAACTGAGAGCTTCCTCTGCCAATGACCATTTTGCATGTGTATATCGTGTGGCAGGCACAAAGATACTCTATGCCCAAGGAAGTCAAGGAAATTTCCTTTACGAAAAGATCCTGGACCGACCGGGAATCGAACCCGTCACCCTCAGCATGGTCATGCTGAATACCCGTGCGTTTACCGCCTCGGCTATATGGGCCCAAGGCCTTCAATGATGGACAAAATTTAATCGCAGTACAAATGCCACGTGCAGTCGCAGCAGTCATCATATCACCCGGCCATGTGGCGATTTATTTTCAAGAATTATCAAAGAGCGCTATGATGGAAAATTTGAAAACAGGTCTGCTTTCTTAGGCGACTGTGTCGCGCGTATCTCTGACTGCGGGTAAAAGTAGTCGCGAAAGTAGATTTTATTTTGATTCGTATAATATTTATGAAAATGACTCATGGCTGCTAAAATATCTCGGAATCTAATATACGACCCAGGGGCGTACAATTTCGTTTTAATGATACACTTTCATGCAACATTTGAATGAGTCACTTCAAGTGTTTCATACATTTTTCTAATGACTCGGTCGTTAAAAAAAACTTTTCCACTCATCGTAGCACTCGGTAGTCTCCCACCCGGTCGCATTGCTTGTGCTTCACCCGTCAGAGCATTAGTGTCTCACTGGTGCGCTCTAGTCTCTCAATGGTTACGGGCGCCGGTTAATTGGATTTAAGTGGTCGAATTTGTTATCCTCTTTCATAAAACATAATTATCATTCTATTGGCGTGCACCACTATTTAAAAATGTGGTTTAAATAGTGTTTTTAGCATGTTGAAGTATTTCAATGACTCATAAATGAAACGAAAATCCAAGTGTATCATCCCATGTTTCATACACACTTGTTTCTGTAGCAGCAACGAACGAGTGTGTTGCTGGGTGAGAGATGAAGCATCACAGCAGTCCGTTCGCATGGGAAACGATTTGCTACAGTCGTCGTACGTCATGTTTTCCTTTCGAAATTGCACGACCCTGATACGACCCATCAGCGATGTTCCAGAGTAGAAATATCAACAGTAAATACACAGTTTACACCCTGGGCCATCTAATGATGCTTGCATATAAAACATTTCAATATATATATTAGACCTGTTCACTTTGAAACTTTTTTTCTCTGATTCTCCGTGACACATCAAATTATCAATCCACATGCAAAAACAAGTCTTCAGTCCAAAATTGAGCCAAATTGATAGAGATTTAAAGGTGTACACACTTATTTCTGAATTGCCTGTTCGGTACTTTTTTGACGAGATTATAACAGCAGTACGATCTCGGTAGTTTCGGTAATCGATTTTACTGAGGTTCAGTAAAACAACTGTCAAAATCGTATGTAAAAGGTAAACAATGCATTTTTGCTGAATGAGTTCGGTGCTCAGCAGTTTTAATCTCGTCAAAAAATTACCGAACTCGGTAATCAAAATTAAGTGTGTATCAAATCGATTTTGTGTTTTTTTAACCGTTTTCACAGAAATTTACTCATAAATCCAAAAAATTGCTCCGAAAGGGTGCCGAAAATACCGTTAGGATATAGTTAGTACAATACTCTACAACTTTGCCGAAGACACTACGGTGTTTAAATTGCTTATTTCGAAGCTATTCAATAATTTTAGTTGAGAAATCACGAAAAAACACGATTTTTTTACGATTTTACATATAAAAGTCATGTAATTTTACATTATTTTAAGTGACTAAATTAATTAGCTATTTCTCCTTTGTGTAACGAACATTTCGTCCATACATTGTTTTTGTGTAGGAATTCGTTTTCAATGACTAATTATCAAAAGTATGTCACGTTGATACTAAAAATCGCGTAGAGTTGCCAGCACGAATTAAAACAAAGTTACCCATGATTAAGACGTCATGCCATCGTATTCTAATGTCTTTTGATTCAAGTATCAGAAATGGCGCAGATGATAAGGCTCGAGCCTGCGGATCAGAAGGTCCCAGGTTCAAGCTCAAATACATAATAAACTTTTTTTCTTTCTTTGTAGCAGTTAGGATGATGAATCTGCCATGAGCCATGGCCCATGACTTACACGCAATCTCCCAAATAATGATGATCGGGATCTGCCATTTAAACCCATCCCAGGACTAGCTAGATATTTAGTTTACTTGTAGACAAGAAATCGTGTCGACGAGATCAGCCGGACGAAATATTGGACATCTGTTTGATACCGATTAATTTAGCTAAAACAATTCAATACGATGATGGAACTGCTCCTGGATGCAAAATTTATCATACAACTGTGGAGATTACTTCCATCTATCTAGCCACAACTACACGATAAAGGGAAACTTCATTCTTACTATGCACTCTACGGTTTCGAAACAAGGCTATGATTCCAAATTGTAATGAGATGCAGAGCGTAGTCTCATTAAGTTATAGCTGGATCGAGACGCAAAAAATCCTATTTCAGGGCTCGAACCATGAATCTTCGAATCGGCAGTCTCATGCTCAACCATCTACACCAAATTTAAACTGATGCAGATGCGACAAAGAAATGTAATGACGTTTTAATCATGGGTAACTTTGTTTAATTTTGTACTGGCAACTCTATGCGATTTTTAGTATCAACGTGACATACTTTTGATAATTAGTCAATGAAAACGAATTCCTACACTAAAATGATGTATGGACGAAATGTACGTAACACATAGGAGCAATAGCTAATAAAATTAGTCACTTAAAACAATGTAAATTTACATGACTTTTACATGAAAACCGTAAAAATATTGTATTTTTTCGCGATTTTTTAACGAAAATTGTTGAATAACTTTGAAAAACGCAATTTAAACACCGTAGTGTCTTCGGCAAAGTTGTAGAGTATTGTTCCAACTATATTTTAACGGTGTTTTTGGTACCTTTTCGGTGCAATTTTTTGGATATTGGAGTACATTTTCGTGAAAATGCTCGAAAAAACACAAAATCGATTTGATACACCTCTAAACCTTTATCAATTTGGCTCATTTTTGGACTGAATACTTGTTTTTGCATGTGGATTGATAATTTGATGTGACACGGGTAGGTCAAAAAAAGTGAACAGGTCTAATATATATATATTTAAGTGAACAAACAACTGTAAATACACATCCTTGGTTGGAAACTAAGTTGGTCAGTCTAAACTATTCAATTTGGTTACTCTAAATAGTAACTGTGAATAATATGTTTGTTAAAAATAAAGCCACTCAGGTACAATTGACGGTATTTTTTCAGATTTCGAAGCTTTAACAAAAAAAACTCATATACAAAAGTAGATGACAATGAAATGTCTGTGCACCTTCAGGACTATGATAATCTTTTACGATGATGTTCAAGAAATATTACAGACCCTGGTTACAATTAATCGATTTTTATCTTTCCTTGAAATATAAGAAAGGGAATGAATGTATCCCTTGAATTCCTTAACACCCCATTTTCATATATTCCAAAAATTCGCACATTTTGTTAAATATCTTCAATTTCTCCAAAAAATTGTCAAATTTTGTAATCTATATGCGTAACAGGATGCAAGACAATGATCGCACTGCTTTTCCTGAAAGTTTTAAGAAGTAGAATCTATGAATTAGTGGAGACGAAAAATTTTTCCGTCCCTTAACACCCCATTTTACGGTAATCAAATCTACAATTTCAATAACACTATCATTAGTTTTTTTTTTGCTTCTCAGTGAGAAATTCAAAATTTCTTAAATGAAAAAAAAAATCTTCCTTCGATCTGAAATCTTAGCTCAATGAGACGAGACGAGTCTCACGAGGTGTCTCTTGAAACACGTACCCACACTGACTTTTTGTATGTGCGTACTACGATCTCAAGGATTAGATTATTCGAAACGCATTTCAAATTAGCTCATGGCACACTGTCTCATTCATGTATACCATCAGGGTACCAGATTCCGCTCATCTAAGGCCAGTTTCGCAGAAAAACATCATCAGTTAAATTTGTAATGTTTTTCCATATGATGTTAGTTCAATCTAAGTGCAATCGGATACAAATCAAGATTTATGTAGAACTTTTCATAAAAGTGTGATTTTATTACATTTGGTGTGAGACCAAAGCGGTCCTAATTCCGCTCATGAACAAATTTATATCATCTTTTGAATAGACTTTTGCGGAAAAGTGCATTATTTTTGCAACTCTATGTTTTACAATCATTTTTTCCTGTATCGTAGGAGTGTATAATAGGGGTTAAACACACTGTGTACTAAAATCGGCAGTTTTTACGATTTTGACATATTTTTTCACGTGAGCGGTTATTGGAACACATGAAATTACGTACAACTTTTTTGGACCTAATAGCCGCTCAAAAAATTTCATTGGTTTGTTTTTAAAATTTATGTAATCCGGTAAATATTGCATAAAATGGCTTTGCTCTCGTCTAATTTATATTGTCCAAGAATATCAGCACCAAAAAAAGTATATTTATGTGTGTAAACTTATTTTTGCAACAGTGAGCGGCTATTGGGTCATGAGCGACTACTGGTACACTAACGGTACATAAGAAATAAGACACTCTGGTTTGGCTTTCTATTCAACAGAATGATTACCTGTTATGTGGCTTAGTTGGTTAAAGCGTTGGTCTAGCGAATACGGCGTCATGGGTTCGAATCCCACCAGAACGCGATGTTTTTCACAAATTCACCCCTCAATTTGTCGATTAGTTACATTCTGTACCTTATAATTTATTACAAGTTTTTCTGTACTCACCCCATTCGTCCTCCAAGGAATTTGACGAAGTGTCCTTATCTGTGCCGGTCGTTTCCGAACTTGAGTTAACTTTTATGTTGCACCCGTCTGTTGAATCTTCTCCATCGTCGCTTCCTTTCAAACCTTTCGAATTTAGATACTCATCGTAATACTCCCTAAAATCGCGACTGGCAGGATCTCCGTTGTTGTTATTGTTGTTCTGCATATCTGCGATAAAGTCGTTCCAATCGTCCAGCTTATCGAAATTGGTACATTCCGACTCCCGGTCGTCTTCGTAGGAACAAGGCGAATCGTATCGCTTCGAGAGCCCTTTATCAGTGCTCTGCGAGTACTGGGAATAATTCTCCTGGGCGTGTGAAATGGACAGTGAGTACGACAGGGAGAGCGAGCGCGATTGCTGTTGTTCGTCCGAACTTGCACCGTCGCCAGCGTCTTCGCTATCATCGTCACCAGTCAGCTCCAGCGGATCGTCCTCATTATCTAACGTCGTTTCTAGAGATTCGTTGTGACTGCTTATGTCCACTGGGAAGGCACTGTCATTTACTGGATGGTCTGGAAAAATGATAACAATTTTAACCATAGATAGGAAATCCCTACTTCATGGTGGGAGCTCAAATTGATGCAGTGTCCACCTACACGTAGCAGCCTACCTAAACTGCTATCTAGTAGATTTTTGGTACCGTAAAACAGGGTATCATTGATCAGCGGGGTAACATTGATCGGCTCGACCGACCTCATGAAATGTTCAAACAAACATTTTCAATTGAATCAGTTTCTGCTAACGCATGGTATTTCGCAATCTGCTGTTAAGTTTTTTTTTTTTATCTTTATTTAAGAAGTTTTCAGCTTGAGCGCTGGTTCGCCTCCTCTTGCTGTTAAGTATTTAGCTATAGGACACTGCACTTTTTTGATTTTGTATCGGATTTTTACGTTTCTTTACCTTTTACAAAATTTCTGTAAGAGTGAAAGAGAAGGAGAGATTTCATGCAGTGCCCTATTAAATAACGTGGAATTCATGAACATTGAATTTCATAAGCATTGAAATAAATTGATTTTTCCTTAACTATGGTAAACATAACGCAATGAGATATATATTGTTAAACATTCATGCTTGGTATGATACCTACAAACAATATAAGGGTAAAACCACTGTATTTATAACTTTAATATGATATCTTAGAGTTGGATCTAACAAACGAAACCTTTATAAAAGTGCTTTTTTCAGTAAAATGTACGATTTTTTTTTAAGTAGGCTATCAATTCCTTTTTATCTGCAACGAGATTTTTAGCCCTAGGCTAGTTCATCTCGGGACCCACGCTACCTCCCTCCCGAAGGAAGAACCCACATTTGTGAGTTTGTCGGGAGTGGGATTCGATCCCAGGTCCTCGGCGTGATAGTCACGTATTTTAACCATCACACCAGGTCCGCTCCGCATCAATTCCTCAAGCAATTGCCTACTTCTTCTTCTTCTTGGCGTAACGTCCTCACTGGGACAAAGCCTGCTTCTCAGCTTAGTGTTCTATGAGCACTTCCACAGTTTTTAACTGAGAGCTTCCTCTGCCAATGACCATTTTGCATGTGTATATCGTGTGGCAGGCACGAAGATACTCTATGCCCAAGGAAGTCAAGGAAATTTCCTTTACGAAAAGATCCTGGACCGACCAGGAATCGAACCCGTCACCCTCAGCATGGTCATGCTGAATACCCGTGCGTTTACCGCCTCGGTTATATGGGCCCATTGCCCAAGCAATTGCCTACCTTTAGGCGTTATTCGCGATTTAGAGGATTTTAATCCTAAAATAACTCAAAAAGTACATAATTTTGTAAGTACTTTAACTTGCAAACGAACATTGAAAATAAGTTAAAAAAAAATTATTTTAGCATGTTTAAAAGTTTCATAATACTTTTTCGAGCATTTTAAACACATAAGCAGAGTGCACGTACTTATATTAAAACAATAAAACATGTAACGTTTGCTTTAACAAAAGAATTATTCAAGGAAGATCGAAATAAAATATCGATCAATGTTACCCCGGATTACGGTACTATAAACACTGGTGGTGATTAAACTCTGCTCTCTGCCAGCTTGGTCGAGGCAAACCTCTTTTGTATACATACAACCTACAGTTGGATTTGGACTCAGGGCCGAATATGATCCCAGCAAAGCTAATAATAATTTCTCAATTAAAGTTTCCCCTTAGGTATATGCTGTACCCATTCACATAACAGTTCCAAGTGAATAGGAAACCTAGCAAAGCCAGTACTGTTATATGAATCGTGCACCGCAACGCCATGCCAAATGCACCGCGACAATTAACAATGATAATTTTTGCATTTCAAGATTGAAAACCGCTCCAAACATTCTTAAGATTTTTATATGATAAGTTTTTGATTGAAAAATAATCTATCAAGTATTTCGTTACAATTTTGAAAACATTTTTTTTTCATCAAATCTTCAAAATATTGAACTTACAAGAAATTGGCAATGCACTTCGGAAAATTATCTGTGTAATTTTATATAGGTAGTTGACCAGTTTCCTTCGCCTAACAAAAACTGTGAAACTACGGGTTTACATTTTACGAGTTGAACAATGAACATTGAATTTCCGATATTTTCCCAATGTGTTTATCCGACCGGGCATCTACTCACCTGTTTCCAACAATTCCACTTCGCGAGGGGCGGCGGGAATCTCTGAAACCGCTGCCATTGGAACGTCCTTCTGATCGCCCAGATCAAAATTGGACAATAGGTGCTGCATATTATTCTCGAACTCCTGCGATAGCCTCGATTCGGCCGGGCAACAGATTCGGCTCCCACCGCCGCTGCTGCCATAATCGATGTGAGCTGACTGATTCAGATCCCTGACGAAAGTGCGAAAATCCATCGATGTCGGCGCTGAAGAATCCGCCATCCTTCTTCGGAACTGTTTTCTGCTGTGGAACTAGCAGCACTCCGATTATTTTAACGCATTTCACGATTTAGCCCAACGAAAAAGACGAACATTGCACAAAAATGTTTTGGAGTTTTGAAATTTTGTTTTTGTTTGCTCGGTTTGTTCACTGACGTTTGTTTGTTTACAACCTATATTAGGGTGCCTCCACAAGATGTAATTGATCATTATAGTCCATTTTACGAGCCGATTTTATGAATGAATTTTGACAGAAGGTAGCGTCCAATAACCCGTGAAAATCAATATTTATCATCATCAACATTGTTGTCACTTCGTAAAATGGCTCATTCTAAAAGACTCAATAGTTATGATAATTATTGAGTTCTTTAGGGATATCCAGATAACTTTTCATAATCGGATTCTTCGCCAAAAATTAGTCGAAATCCCAAATTTCTATTTTTATTCTATTGGTATTGGAATTCAATAAACTCACGTTATACTTAGAAAAATGAGCTCTTTCGATTAACCTATAGAAAATAGCAATATTTTGTTCACTAAACAACCCAATTACCAATCCTTCATTTCAAGAATCAAGAAAAATGCTTGGAGAAAAAATCAAGCTGCTCTAAAAAATGTTGTATCTTTTGAAATATTTTTGCAATAGCAAAATATGAAATCACAAGTCTTGTGAAATAGAACAAAATTTTGAACGTTTTTGTATAGTTCAAGGAACCACCCTATTTTTGAGAGATTGCGCTCTCTCGTGTGTCATGGTTGATCCATTCGTCGTTGGTTGTCTTTGTATACGGTCTCGAAGCCAACCCAGCACGGAGGAAGTTAGGCGTTCGACACTGTTAGGCATTTGTTAGTTATGTTGCTCATCGAAAATTGCTGGAGAGCATAAATCATAACCTCGAATTTATGCTGAATGTTCGATTTCTTCGCGCATCATTGTCAGTTGAGCAAATGGCAGTGGAAAAAAACTTTGTTAGTTGCGGCAGCTTGAAAATCGCGTTCGTCGGTCGAGAAAATGAAATAAAAAAGTCGCGTCTCAATTAGTTTAAACCCGTAGGAACCATTCCAGTCGTTCCGTCGTCCAACTCGTTAGTGCCTCGTCGCTGCTGCTGGCCAATAAGTCTTGTTCGTTCTCGTCGTATTGTCGCCGGAACCAGTCATCACCAAAACAGTGTCCGATTCCGTTAAGTTTGGATTCATCGTGTCGGTGAGTCACTTTAATTTTAATTCAATTTCAAAGCCAAGGGCTGAAAGTCTCTTACATAGGGGTAGGCGGGGCATTATGGACACCCGGGGCAGAATGGACACCCTCAATATTTTGAAATATGCGAACTTTTTAAAACTTTTAATGAATGGAGAATATAGTTCATTTGTCTAAAACGTAGTTTCAGGAAAGAAACATTCGAAATTAAAATTATACTTGATTTTACACGAAAAAGTTGCGTTCTCCGTTTTTTGTGCATGGAAATTATAATTTTCACACCATCTAAAATAAGATTTAGTGGTTAATTTATTGCAGGTCGATTGAAACCTGATATTTATAGAACCTATGCAAGTAGTTTTGCAGTGTCTACATGCTTAACATGTTTATATTTTCTTTTTTATTATATCAAAAATCAAGTTTGGAAATATCTTCTGCTGCCGGGGCAAAATGGACACTCACCTTTTTGAAAGAAGCGGCAAGGGAAAATATAACCTAAATCACAAACCAACCAAATTCTTCCATTTCAGTATATTTTCGGTTATAAGTTCACTATAGCAAACATAGAGTGAAACAAATTCGTCAAAAAACGACAACAGTGGAAAATAGTTGTTCTAGGCACAGCTGTACATGCCGACAAAAACGAAGCTTTATCCGAAACAGCCTGAATTTAAATTAACTGAACAAAAATGAACTACTTCGGCGTATTATTCATCCATAATAGTTGTTTTGTAATGAAATGACTTTATAGGTGTAAATAATGTACTAAATTCGTAAAAGTCTCATGGTGTCCATATTGCCCCATGGGGGTGTCCATTCTGCCCCGTATGCTTGAAGACGGTCATGAAAAACTAACATTTTTCATAACACTTTTTGAAGTGGATAAATCATTTTTCTGCATGAGCATTCTTATGCAATAGATGCTAAACAGACTTTAAAAGGATACATGTATCAAAAAACTAAACTTTTTTGACATCTTGCCAGGTAAAGTTGGCAAAAACCTTAGGGTGTCCATATTGCCCCGCCTACCCCTAGAGACAAATCAATCAATCAATTTCAATCAATTTTAATTTAATTTCAATTAAATTTAATTTTAATTTTAATTTAATTTTAATTTAATTTGAATTAAATTTTAATTTAATTTTAATTTAATTTTAGTTTAATTTTAATTTAATTTTAATTTAATTTTAATTTAATTTTAATTTAATTTTAATTTAATTTTAATTTAATTTTAATTTAATTTTAATTTAATTTTAATTTAATTTTAATTTAATTTTAATTTAATTTTAATTTAATTTTAATTTAATTTTAATTTAATTTTAATTTAATTTTAATTTAATTTTAATTTAATTTTAATTTAATTTTAATTTAATTTTAATTTAATTTTAATTTAATTTTAATTTAATTTTAATTTAATTTTAATTTAATTTTAATTTAATTTTAATTTAATTTTAATTTAATTTTAATTTAATTTTAATTTAATTTTAATTTAATTTTAATTTAATTTTAATTTAATTTTAATTTAATTTTAATTTAATTTTAATTTAATTTTAATTTAATTTTAATTTAATTTTAATTTAATTTTAATTTAATTTTAATTTAATTTTAATTTAATTTTGATTTAATTTTGATTTAATTTTAATTTAATTCGAAATTAATTTTAATTTAATTTTAATTTAATTTTAATTTAATTTTAATTTAATTTTAATTTAATTTTAATTTAATTTTAATTTAATTTTAATTTAATTTTAATTTAATTTTAATTTAATTTTAATTTAATTTTAATTTAATTTTAATTTAATTTTAATTTAATTTTAATTTAATTTTAATTTAATTTTAATTTAATTTTAATTTAATTTTAATTTAATTTTAATTTAATTTTAATTTAATTTTAATTTAATTTTAATTTAATTTTAATTTAATTTTAATTTAATTTTAATTTAATTTTAATTTAATTTTAATTTAATTTTAATTTAATTTTAATTTAATTTTAATTTAATTTTAATTTAATTTTAATTTAATTTTAATTTAATTTTAATTTAATTTTAATTTAATTTTAATTTAATTTTAATTTAATTTTAATTTAATTTTAATTTAATTTTAATTTAATTTTAATTTAATTTTAATTTAATTTTAATTTAATTTTAATTTAATTTTAATTTAATTTTAATTTAATTTTAATTTAATTTTAATTTAATTTTAATTTAATTTTAATTTAATTTTAATTTAATTTTAATTTAATTTTAATTTAATTTTAATTTAATTTTAATTTAATTTTAATTTAATTTTAATTTAATTTTAATTTAATTTTAATTTAATTTTAATTTAATTTAATTTAGTTTAATTTAATAGTTAGGTTCAAGCTCTCGCTGCGACCAGACGTGTTTTTCAACCGCGCTTTGTATTGCTATTCTCGGTCTCGCTTTCGGTCTCCCACTGCTGTGAGGAGAACGTATTTCGCGTCAGATTTCCTGGCGACAATAGAAATCTGTGCTATCCAACGCGTTAGCAACCATGACCACCGTGCGTGCTCGAGAAAATACCTTTAAGGTAGATTTGTCAAACTTTCCCAAACGCCCGTCGTTTGAAGAAATCCATGGCTTCATCCATGAGACGATTGGTCTCACCGTCGACCAAGTGCTGCGTTTGCAGATGAACCACGCGCAAAATTGCGCGCATGTGAAGTGCCGTGATCTTAAGACTGCCCAGGATGCGGTGGACAGACATGACAACCGTCATGAGCTCGAAGTCAACAGAACCAAGTTCAGAGTCCGTTTGGCGATGGATGACGGGGGTGTGGAGATAAAAATCCACGACCTGTCCGAGAATGTGAGGAATGAGGACATTGCCGCCTACTTGAAGCAGTTCGGAGACGTAGTTTCAATTAAGGAACAAGTATGGGGAGAAAATTTCGTTTTCAAAGGCGTGTCATCCGGAGTTCGAGTGGCCAAAGTTATTCTGCGCAGGCACATCAAGTCGTTTGTCTCGATTTGTGGTGAAGAGACACTAGTGTCTTACCGAAACCAACCACAATGGTGCAAGCACTGCACAAACCCGTCCCACCCAGGGAACACATGCGTAGAAAATAAAAAGTTGTTGGGACAAAAGGTCGACCTCAACAACAGACTAAAAGCAGTGCAAAACAAATCGAGCTATGCCAGCGTGTTGAACCAGCCTTCAAACGTAGCCTCACTGATGCCAGAGTTCGTAGGCACCAATTTGAATCAGCTCAACGATGCCGCTCGCACATCTCGTGCACAAACAGTAGCTGATGAAGCAGCTACTTCCTCCTGCGCAAACGTCCCCGCGCCGTCGAAATACGACGAACGAATGGACGAGAACGAAGGAATAGATAACACCGTGATTCCCGCTGTTGTGGCTGCTGCTGTTGTTGCTGTTGATGATGTCCCTGCTATCGACGACCCCGCCGCCGCCGCTCCCGCCAACGAACACGCCATCCACTCCACCGCCACCGTCGCTGTTACCGCCGCCACCGCCTCCGCCGCCGCCGCCGTCGTCGTCACCCCGATTGCTGTTGCTGCTGCTGCTGCTAAAAATGTGTGCCGTTCGTCGGAAGATCAATCCACCCAGAAGCCAACAAAGGATCGACGAGATGCCAATGTGACTGTGCCTGGCCATGTGAGTGCCTTCAAAATTCCCTCAAATCCCATCCCATCCAAATCTTTTTCCATGGAGATTTCCGAAAGCGAAAGCAACGAGTCGTCCACTGAGAGTGGACCATTCACGAAGGTCAAGCGTGGAAGAGGACGTCCAAAAAAACAGAAGCTGGACGCGCCTTCATCAATTTTGGCCGATTCTGCCTAACAAAACTAGCGACGATCTGAAAGCTATCCGACAATCCTACTCTATTAATATGTACCCGATTCCAATCCTAATTATTAACCTCGAGTCAGCCGCGAGTATGTTCGGCTCCCCGTCTCATAACCAGATAAAATGAATCATCTAGCAATTATTAGTTATAATATTGGTTCAATTAATATTAACGCCATCTCAAACGATACTAAAATTGCTGCACTCCGCTCATTTGTTCGTCTGGTTGATTTGGACATTATTCTCCTGCAAGAGGTTCAATCGGCAAGCCTGTGTATCCCTGGATATAACATCGTTTTCAATATAGATGAGGCCAAAAGAGGTACAGCAATCGCCCTCAAATCCCATATACCCTATTCAAATGTCCAAAGAAGCTTGGACAGTCGTATTCTAACGGTTAAGGTCTCGAACACTGTTACAATCTGCAACTTTTACGCACATTCCGGAACCCAAAACTATTCCTCACGAGAAAAACTTTTCAGAGAACAATTGCCGTTTTATCTTCAAAATTCCGCTGAACACATTATACTAGGAGGTGATTTTAACAGTGTCATAGATGCAAAAGATGCCACTGGTTCGAGTAATTTCAGTCTGTCTTTCAAACAAATAGTAGACAATGTACATCTTTCTGATACGTGGAATTGCCTTCATAGAAATATGATCGCATATAGTTTTATTCGCCCGAATTCTGCCTCTCGTCTGGATCGAATTTACATTTCTAGGTCGCTTGTTCCGCATCTTCGCACTTCGGAGTTGTTCGCCACATCTTTTTCAGACCATAAGGCATACAAGATTCGCTGCTGTCTGCCGAACCTGGGTAAACCACACGGTCGTGGCTATTGGTCTATTCGTGCGCACGTCCTGAACGAAGAAAATTTGGAAGAATTTGAGCAAAAGTGGAATCGTTGGTTGCGAGTTCGTCGAAACTACGACAGTTGGATGTCGTGGTGGATACAATTTGCCAAACCAAAAATTCGTAGTTTTTTCAGATGGAAGACTAACGAATCGTTCCGTGAATTTCATGCTACTAACGAGTTGTTGTACCGTAAGTTAAGAGAGGCATATGATGAACTGTATCAAAACCCTAATGGAATCACGAAAGTTAACGAAATCAAAGCGAGGATGCTTCAAGTGCAAAGTCATTTTTCAAAGGCATATGAACGCCTCAATGATCGATTTGTATGCGGAGAAAAAATATCGGCTTTTCAGATAGGTGAACGCTGCCGGAAAAAAACTATGATCAGTTCCATACGCCATCAAGAACGCCATCTGACAGACGTTTCTGAGATAGAAAATCATGTATACGATTTTTTCAAAAACTTGTATACTGAGCAAGAACTCAATAGTAGCGAACATTTTCCAACCAATCGAGTAATCCCTCTAGATTCAGACTCAAATAACGCCATGATGAACGAAATCACGACTGCGGAAATCTTTTTTGCAATTAAGGAAAGCGCCTCGAGAAAATCCCCTGGGAACGATGGAATCCCCAAGGAATTTTACTTGAAGGCTTTCGATGTCATCCACCCACAGCTCAATTTGATTATTAACGAGGCTTTAAGACAAAACATTCCTGATGAATTTGTTGAAGGGGTCATAGTACTATGTAAAAAGAAATCAAATGATCAAACATTGAAAGGATATAGACCAATAAGTCTCTTGAACTATGACTACAAACTCCTTTCAAGAATTCTTAAACAGCGTCTGGAAAACGTAATGATCGAAAATAATCTTCTCACGGTCAGTCAAAAATGCTCAAATTCTGATCGAACTATTTTTGAAGCAATCCATTCAGTCAAAGATCGAATTGCAGAGCTCAATTGCCGTCGTTTATCTGGAAAACTGATTTCTTTTGACCTAGATCATGCCTTTGATCGGGTTAGTAAGAACTTTTTGATGGTTGTGATGCGGAACTTTCATGTGAACCCCAATTTCATTGAGCTCTTAGGGAAGATTATGTCCGCCTCAACCTCTCGCTTGCTCATAAACGGAAATCTCACTCCCAAATTCCCAATCCAACGCTCCGTTCGACAAGGAGATCCTATGAGTATGCACTTATTCGTCCTTTACCTCCATCCCCTCCTGGAAAAGCTGCACACCATCTGTAACCATCCACTGGACTTGATAGTAGCGTATGCAGATGATATATCAATCGTGATAACGGATATGCGGAAACTGAATCTCATCAAACAAGCTTTTCTGGACTTCGGTCGATGTTCAGGATCTCTCCTGAATTTCGATAAAACGTTTGCTGTGAACATAGGGACTCAAAGTGGAGCAAGAGATACTGTTTGGCCACAGGTACACGAATCAGTGAAAATTCTAGGAGTTACATTCTTTAACTCTCAAAGGCAAATGATTGATCACAACTGGGGCGAAGTCATTAGAAACACGTCCCGGTTGATGTGGTTGTTCAAACCAAGAAATCTAACCCTGAAGCAAAAGGTCGTGGTACTAAACACATTTGTTACATCGAAGCTGTGGTTCCTAGCATCAGTAATGAGTATCCCAAATCATGCAGTCGCTCGTCTTACATCGCACATAGGAACCTTTATTTGGGAACGATACTCATTCAGAGTCCCGATTGAGCAGCTCACCCTACCGTACAACATGGGTGGTCTCAACCTGCATCTACCGATGCATAAATGCAAGGCCTTACTGATCACCAGATTTATTAAAGATCTGCAATACACTCCTTTTGCTAGTTCTTTCAATCACCAGCTTCAGAACCCACCAAACGTTACTGCAATTCCAGTCCTGTACCCATGTTTGAAGAACCTCGCCAAGATACTTGCCTACGTTCCTAGGAATCTCCAAGAAAATCCCGCAACAGCAGCTATTCATAACTACAATCGTGATAAACTAAATACACCAAAAGTTGTGGAAGAGAATCCCGGGAAAAACTGGACCAGAATTTGGAAGAACATCAGATCCAAAGGTTTAACATCAATGGAACAATCCTTGTATTATCTGCTTGTGAATGGAAAAATTCAACATGCTGCACTCCTGTACAGACAGAATCGTGCAGATAGTCCATCGTGCCATCAGTGCCCTAACATCGAGGAAGATCTGGAGCACAAATTTACCGGTTGCCGTCGAACATTCGCATTATGGAGACATCTTCAACCACGGTTGGAAGCAACCCTTGGTAGGAGGACAACCTTCAACGATCTTCGGATACCAGAACTGCAAAACGTTTCCAGAGGAAGAAAATCAGAGGCACTAAAGTTATTTATTAATTACGTAAATTTTGTTTTAGATGCCAACCACGATTTTTCGGTGGAAGCGCTAGATTTTGTTTTAAATTGTGTTTAAATCTGTAATGTGTGAGCGTCTCGTTTGAATAAAGTACCAATAAATGTGTTAAAAAAAAAAAAAAAAAAAAAATTTAATTTTAATTTAATTTTAATTTAATTTTAATTTAATTTTAATTTAATTTTAATTTAATTTTAATTTAATTTTAATTTAATTTTAATTTAATTTTAATTTAATTTTAATTTAATTTTAATTTAATTTTAATTTAATTTTAATTTAATTTTAATTTAATTTTAATTTAATTTTAATTTAATTTTAATTTAATTTTAATTTAATTTTAATTTAATTTTAATTTAATTTTAATTAAATTTTAATTAAATTTTAATTTAATTTTAATTTAATTTTAATTTAATTTTAATTTAATTTTAATTTAATTTTAATTTAATTTTAATTTAATTTTAATTTAATTTTAATTTAATTTTAATTTTATTTTAATTTAATTTTAATTTAATTTTAATTTAATTTTAATTTAATTTTAATTTAATTTTAATTTAATTTTAATTTAATTTTAATTTAATTTTAATTTAATTTTAATTTAATTTTAATTTAATTTTAATTTAATTTTAATTTAATTTTAATTTAATTTTAATTTAATTTTAATTTAATTTTAATTTAATTTTAATTTAATTTTAATTTAATTTTAATTTAATTTTAATTTAATTTTAATTTAATTTTAATTTAATTTTAATTTAATTTTAATTTAATTTTAATTTAATTTTAATTTAATTTTAATTTAATTTTAATTTAATTTTAATTTAATTTTAATTTAATTTTAATTTAATTTTAATTTAATTTTAATTTAATTTTAATTTAATTTTAATTTAATTTTAATTTAATTTTAATTTAATTTTAATTTAATTTTAATTTAATTTTAATTTAATTTTAATTTAATTTTAATTTAATTTTAATTTAATTTTAATTTAATTTTAATTTAATTTTAATTTAATTTTAATTTAATTTTAATTTAATTTTAATTTAATTTTAATTTAATTTTAATTTAATTTTAATTTAATTTTAATTTAATTTTAATTTAATTTTAATTTAATTTTAATTTAATTTTAATTTAATTTTAATTTAATTTTAATTTAATTTTAATTTAATTTTAATTTAATTTTAATTTAATTTTAATTTAATTTTAATTTAATTTTAATTTAATTTTAATTTAATTTTAATTTAATTTTAATTTAATTTTAATTTAATTTTAATTTAATTTTAATTTAATTTTAATTTAATTTTAATTTAATTTTAATTTAATTTTAATTTAATTTTAATTTAATTTTAATTTAATTTTAATTTAATTTTAATTTAATTTTAATTTAATTTTAATTTAATTTTAATTTAATTTTAATTTAATTTTAATTTAATTTTAATTTAATTTTAATTTAATTTTAATTTAATTTTAATTTAATTTTAATTTAATTTTAATTTAATTTTAATTTAATTTTAATTTAATTTTAATTTAATTTTAATTTTAATTTAATTTTAATTTAATTTTAATTTAATTTTAATTTAATTTTAATTTAATTTTAATTTTATTTTAATTTAATTTTAATTTAATTTTAATTTAATTTTAATTTAATTTTAATTTAATTTTAATTTAATTTTAATTTAATTTTAATTTAATTTTAATTTAATTTTAATTTAATTTTAATTTAATTTTAATTTAATTTTAATTTAATTTTAATTTAATTTTAATTTAATTTTAATTTAATTTTAATTTAATTTTAATTTAATTTTAATTTAATTTGAATTTAATTTTAATTTAATTTTAATTTAATTTTAATTTAATTTTAATTTAATTTTAATTTAATTTTAATTTAATTTTAATTTAATTTTAATTTAATTTTAATTTAATTTTAATTTTATTTTAATTTAATTTTAATTTAATTTTAATTTAATTTTAATTTAATTTTAATTTAATTTTAATTTAATTTTAATTTAATTTTAATTTAATTTTAATTTAATTTTAATTTAATTTTAATTTAATTTTAATTTAATTTTAATTTAATTTTAATTAAATTTTAATTTAATTTTAATTTTAATTTAATTTTAATTTAATTTTAATTTAATTTTAATTTAATTTTAATTTAATTTTAATTTAATTTTAATTTAATTTTAATTTAATTTTAATTTAATTTTAATTTAATTTTAATTTAATTTTAATTTAATTTTAATTTAATTTTAATTTAATTTTAATTTAATTTTAATTTAATTTTAATTTAATTTTAATTTAATTTTAATTTAATTTTAATTTAATTTTAATTTAATTTTAATTTAATTTTAATTTAATTTTAATTTAATTTAATTTAGTTTAATTTAATTTAATTTATTCAAAATTAAATTTTAATTTAATTAAAATCAAAATTAAAATTAAAATTAAATTTAAAATAAAATTAAAATTAATATTAAAATTAAAATTAAAATTAAAATTAAAATTAAAATTAAAATTAAAATTAAAATTAAAATTAAAATTAAAATTAAAATTAAAATTAAAATTAAAATTAAAATTAAAATTAAAATAAAATTAAAATTTAAATTAAAATTAAAATTAAAATTAAAATTAAAATTAAAATTAAAATTAAAATTAAAATTAAAATTAAAATTAAAATTAAAATTAAAATTAAAATTAAAATTAAAATTAAAATTAAAATTAAAATTAAAATTAAAATTAAAATTAAAATTAAAATTAAAATTAAAATTAAAATTAAAATTAAAATTAAAATTAAAATTAAAATTAAAATTGAAATTAAAATTAAAATTAAAATTAAAATTAAAATTAAAATTAAAATTAAAATTAAAATTAAAATTAAAATTAAAATTAAAATTAAAATTAAAATTAAAATTAAAATTAAAATTAAAATAAAAATTAAAATAAAAATTAAAATTAAAATTAAAATTAAAATTTAAATTTAAATTTAAATTTAAATTTAAATTTAAATTTAGGGGAATTAGGGGCATACTGGACACCCTAAGCAAACGGGTACGTTAGACCTGTATAACGAAGAAAAACTTAACATATTATCAGTTGGCTTACAACTTTAGCTTGTTTCCTACGTATTTCAATCATTTAAAGCAGGTAGAATGTCTTTATCGTGAAGAAATAACGAATTTTAAATCGTGTGTTTTTTAGGGCTTGCAGGAAAGGTACGGGGCGAAATGGACACCCATCGGGGCATAATGGACACCCCTGCATATTTTATGCAAAATCTTTGATTACATCGATCAGTTAAGTAATCTGCCTACGGAGATCAAAGCCACTGACAGAATACTCCATCTTAGACGAGTTTACATAACATCAAAGTTAATCAAATAAACTTTAGGCTAAAATAATCGGATTGATTTTTTCCAAACTCTCTAAAACGCCTAACAGTATGCAATGCGCGTACATCCATTTGTATTTGCCGGTGTTCATTTCGCCCCGAATCGACTACATCATTAAAATTGTTATTTTAAGTAAATTCTGATCAAAAATAAAACACTTCATCCATTGCTAAATCTCCGTATACATGTAGATAAAGTAACAATTCACTTGTTTTAATTTCGGGCACACTCCAACACTCGTAGTACCTTATTTGCTGCTGCTTCGAAATTATAAGAATTTCACCATATGAAAAACATATTTCAATTTAAATGATATTTTGATTATTTTGGAGCAATATAAATGATACTTTTGAAAAATAGAACCATGATGTGTTCCTTTACACTTATGCATTAAAAGTTTTACATAAAAGTCAACGGTTTCGCCAAAAACAGGGGTGTCCATTTCGCCCCGGGTGTCCATTATGCCCCTAATCCCCCTAAATTTAAATTAAAATTAAAATTAAAATTAAAATTAAAATTAAAATTAAAATTAAAATTAAAATTAAAATTAAAATTAAAATTAAAATTAAAATTAAAATTAAAATTAAAATTAAAATTAAAATTAAAATTAAAATTAAAATTAAAATTAAAATTAAAATTAAAATTAAAATTAAAATTAAAATTAAAATTAAAATTAAAATTAAAATTAAAATTAAAATTAAAATTAAAATTAAAATTAAAATTAAAATTAAAATTAAAATTAAAATTAAAATTAAAATTAAAATTAAAATTAAAATTAAAATTAAAATTAAAATTAAAATTAAAATTAAAATTAAAATTAAAATTAAAATTAAAATTAAAATTAAAATTAAAATTAAAATTAAAATTAAAATTAAAATTAAAATTAAAATTAAAATTAAAATTAAAATTAAAATTAAAATTAAAATTAAAATTAAAATTAAAATTAAAATTAAAATTAAAATTAAAATTAAAATTAAAATTAAAATTAAAATTAAAATTAAAATTAAAATTAAAATTAAAATTAAAATTAAAATTAAAATTAAAATTAAAATTAAAATTAAAATTAAAATTAAAATTAAAATTAAAATTAAAATTAAAATTAAAATTAAAATTAAAATTAAAATTAAAATTAAAATTAAAATTAAAATTAAAATTAAAATTAAAATTAAAATTAAAATTAAAATTAAAATTAAAATTAAAATTAAAATTAAAATTAAAATTAAAATTAAAATTAAAATTAAAATTAAAATTAAAATTAAAATTAAAATTAAAATTAAAATTAAAATTAAAATTAAAATTAAAATTAAAATTAAAATTAAAATTAAAATTAAAATTAAAATTAAAATTAAAATTAAAATTAAAATTAAAATTAAAATTAAAATTAAAATTAAAATTAAAATTAAAATTAAAATTAAAATTAAAATTAAAATTAAAATTAAAATTAAAATTAAAATTAAAATTAAAATTAAAATTAAAATTAAAATTAAAATTAAAATTAAAATTAAAATTAAAATTAAAATTAAAATTAAAATTAAAATTAAAATTAAAATTAAAATTAAAATTAAAATTAAAATTAAAATTAAAATTAAAATTAAAATTAAAATTAAAATTAAAATTAAAATTAAAATTAAAATTAAAATTAAAATTAAAATTAAAATTAAAATTAAAATTAAAATTAAAATTAAAATTAAAATTAAAATTAAAATTAAAATTAAAATTAAAATTAAAATTAAAATTAAAATTAAAATTAAAATTAAAATTAAAATTAAAATTAAAATTAAAATTAAAATTAAAATTAAAATTAAAATTAAAATTAAAATTAAAATTCAAATTCAAATTCAAATTCAAATTCAAATTCAAATTAAAATTAAAATTAAAATTAAAATTAAAATTAAAATTAAAATTAAAATTAAAATTAAAATTAAAATTAAAATTAAAATTAAAATTAAAATTAAAATTAAAATTAAAATTAAAATTAAAATTAAAATTAAAATTAAAATTAAAATTAAAAAAATTCAAATTCAAATTCAAATTCAAATTCAAATTCAAATTCAAATTCAAATTCAAATTCAAATTCAAATTCAAATTCAAATTCAAATTCAAATTCAAATTCAAATTCAAATTCAAATTCAAATTAAAATTAAAATTAAATTTAAAATAAAATTAAAATTAAAATTAAAATTAAAATTAAAATAAAATTAAAATTAAAATTAAAATTAAAATTAAAATTAAAATTAAAATTAAAATTAAAATCAAAATTAAAATTAAAATAAAAACGGGCTCCGAGTTTTTTTTATTAAACATGTTTCGTCCAGCTTTCATTCGAGGCAAGAGTACGGTTGTAGTAGTGAACGTCAACAAAAGTTCACTACTACAATCACACTTCTTGCTCGAATGACAGCTGGAATGAAAACAAGCAGCATAAAATCTATGCCTAACATTTGTCTAACAGCCCATAGTAAAACATGTCTAACGTTAGTCTAATGTTAGACTAACAACATGTTTCGAATTTGCAACATGTCTAACAAAAGTGTGCACGGTTGTTTGTGAAAACCCATTAATGGGTGAAAAAACACCCATTTTCTCTAGAACTGCCTCTCCCCATTTAATGGGTAAAGGCTGTTTACCCATTAACGGGTAGAGATGGTTTATGTCAAATGATGGGTATTTATTTACCCATTATTGAAAACCAAATCTCTCATCAAAATGGGTAAAAATTTACCCATTTTTATTCATGCAACGGGGAGGAAATCCAAAATATATTGTTAGCATGTTAATAATGGCTCATTAGATAATATTAAAGAAAAAATTGTATCTTTATTCACTCTTTACTGAAATATTACATAATAAGTTATTTTAACACTGAATTTTATTTGTCTGTATGTGTTCCATCAGCGGGGTACGCTTTCTTCCGGAACTCTCCGGATTTTCGGGCATTATCCGACGACAACTTTCTTCTTCGGCTCCATGTGTGTCTTCTGAAATTCAATCAAAATCGGCTTCCTTATTCTAATGAAAAGGCTTACCGCGTTCCCCTGCCTGGTGCGAAGTAGGAAGATTGTGTAGTTCATTCTGTTGCGATAAGCGTCTGGAATGTGGAACCAAAGAATCTGTTAACATTCATGGACTTTTGCACTTACATAATTGATACATACCGGTGGTGATAATCAAAAAAGTTTTAGTTTAAATAAAACAGCACAGCAGCACTATTAAAGATTTCCTTCTCCTTGCGATTTCCACTCCGATACAAATTTATTTCCAACTATTTTTTCACCCATCAACGGGTGAAAAAACACCCATTTAAATGCCAAATAGGACTACAAAAAGCGGGTGTTTTTTTACTCAGTTTAAATTTTCAATTTTACTCCTTTTGTGACAGAAACATGTTTTATTCCAAAATGGGTATTTTTTTACCCATCAATGGGTTTTTGCAAACAACCGTGTGTCATATCTGTCTAATTTTAGACTAACATTAGCCAAAAGTGAGACAAAAAGTTAGCCTAACATGCTGGCTAGTTAGTCTCACATTAGGCTAATGTTAGGCTAACCCTCCGTACTGGGAAGCTCGAAGCCTCTACTGTACAGTGTAGCACTGTCGTTCATAAAAATTTCTCGGCGATGACTTAGTTTTGATTTTTAATTTTAACAACCCCAATAAATTTTCATAAGGTATACTTATGGAATTTATGGAAAACGGTTATGGCATAAGGAAATTTCAAAGTGCTCGATTATTTTACTTCGCTTATTATAACATGGGAGTGAATCCTTGTATGGACGTTCTGGATCCTTCGCCAACCAATTTGTCCACGGCAAAACTTTCCTATAATTGCTGCCAGATGCTTTCCAACCACCAATCACACCGATAATGGATCGACCAACGTGGTCTGTGGTTCAGTCCTTTAGGAGCAAGGGAAATTTCCTCTCGGATCATATGTGCCCTACGAGAGCTTCCGGTGGGTGGCGGTGTATCTGGATCATGATCATGAGACCTGCATGAGTCTCCTTAACCCTCCATCAGTCGCATCAAAAAAAGTTACACGATTGGTCGCATCGTGTACACGGTTAGATAGAAAAATGCTAAAATGCATATAATTCACACTAAAACCATATTCGATCTGACCACCCCTTGGAATGCATATTTTGAATTTATTCAAGCAATATATTGATGATGTATGCATTGAAATGCATATACCAGAAATATTCGAGGTTGAATGCATATTTGATTTTGTTTTTGTTTTTTCTCGATTATCAGAACAAAAATAGAGGAAACATAGATAACTTAAGCTCGGAATAAACAAAACGAGAAATTATCCTTTTATTTCCATCTCCTTATTAAAATACAATTCAATATTAAAATAGAATTCACTTAGCACTTATTTTTACTAATCGACGAAGCCGGTGATATGCAGAGCCCATCGATTGGATGCACCGGATATTCCGTGTAAGGTTCCTCCACAGTTTCTTGTTGTTCTCACTTCTCTGGAATAATTCAGCAACGGCATCTGGATGCCGGCAAGGGCACACGGAACGGTATCCGTGAGCATGTCCGGAAGTCTGCTGTGCTCGCTGCTACGGAAATAAAGCATTTTAATTTCTACTAGAAAAATGTTCAACTTATACTTACTAAAATTTAACAAATCGCATTCGGCGATAGTCCACGGTCTTCCTATAGTGTTGAGGGCGGATCATGTAGTACACCGTCCACAAATTGAACTTTTGCGCACACTTTATGAACAAATCGCGAACAAGGAGAACAATTTTGAACGACGCGATGGCGGCAGCTGTCGGTTGGCCGATTAAAATTTCAATTAAGTCCAAAGTGTAACTATAATGCCTTGATATTCATCAAAACTGTAATAAATGCAAGATATCCCAAGTAATGCATAATAAAAATGATGCTATGCATAAACTTTATGCATTGCAACGGTTAAAACAGCTAAATGATATTTTTTTATTATATAATAAGCTAAAAGGCATATTCGGTTTTCTCCGTGTACTCAGTACACGGCATACGCTTTCAATTATGGTTTATATGCTTTACTAGATACAATGTTGGTGTCTTCGGCAAAAATGTCCTACTGGATAATGCGCGTCTCATAGTGGACCTGTGGAACTGGTCAACACGATCTGGTCCTGTCCCGTTTGTCGGAATGGCGCTCGCGGGAACCTGTTTCGAGGACATTTTGACCATAACTCCAAAACAAGGCATGTGACGACTCTATCTTCATGATTTTCCATATCCATTATTTTAGTAACCATGAAAATGACCAATGACCTCCCTGGCCTACCCGTGGCCACCGGAATGTGCCCTGGAGGAACCTGTTTCGAGGACATTTTGACCATGACACCAAAACTAGACATGCGACGGCTCTATCTTCATGATTTTTCATATCCATCATCTTAGTAACCATGAAAATGACCAGTGACCTCCCGGGCTAACCCGTGGTCACCGGAATGTGCCCTGGAGGAACCTGTTTCGTGGACATTTTGACTTTGACGCCAAAACTAGGCATGCGACGGCTCTATCTTCATGATTTTCCATATCCATCATCTTAGTAACCATGAAAATGACCAGTGACCTCCCGGGCTAACACGTGGTCACCGGGATGTGCCCTGGAGGAACCTGTTTCGGGGTCATTTTGACCATGACACCAAAACTAGGCATGCGACGGCTCTATCTCCAAGATTTTTCATATCCATCATCTTAGTAACCATGAAAATGACTAGTGACCTCCCTGGCCAACCCATGGCCACCGGAATGTGCCCTGGAGGAACCTGTTTCATGGACATTTTGACCATGACACCAAATCTAGGCATGCGACGGCTCTATCTTCATGATTTTTCATATCCATCATCTTAGTAACCATGAAAATGACCTGTGATCTCCCTGGCCAACCCGTGGCCACCAGGATGTGCCCTGGAGGAACCTGTTTCGAGGACATTTTGATTTGACGCCAAAACTAGGCATGTGACGGCTCTATCTTCATGATTTTCCATATCCATCATCTAAGTAACCATGAAAAGGACCAGTGACCTCCCTGGCCATCCCGTGGCCACTAATCTTTGCCTTGAAGGAACCTGTTTTGAGAACAATTTTGACCAAGGCGCCAAAACTAGGCATGCAACTGCTCTATCTTTTTGATGTTACATATATATCCAACATCTAGGGTAAATCGCCAATTGTTACACACCTTAAAAACTCGCCAATTGTTGCATAACTCATAAGAAAAGCATGGAGTGTGCAACAATTAGCGAGTTTTCGAGGTGTGCAATAATTGGCGATTTACCCTAAGTAACCGTGAAAAAGACCAGCGCTCACGGTTCCTACTCTATATGAGGGCGGTCATGCATATAATTTCCGCTTATAGCGTAAATGGTAGTCGCTTATATGGTGAATTCGTTAATTTGATGCATATTTGCCTCCCAAAAGCGTTTTTTGTATTGTATAACAATATGTTCAATCTAGTTTTGTAATTTTCGAATAAAAAGAAATAGTTTTTTGCTTCACGGAGCCGAATTTTTTTGTTTTGTGGTTTTGGTTACCAACTGATTTGTATACAGTCATACCTCGGTATAGCGTAGCCTCGATATTACGTAACTCAATAAAACGTAACTTTTATCTCGATATAAAGTAACTTTTTTATGGTTCCAATGTTTTCTTCCTTTGTAATTCTTACGACTTTGCTATTTGAATAATAAGCATGATCCACGGAATAGTCTTTATGATATTACGCTCCTCCTGGAACCAAGTCTGCTAACCAGTTTAGCGTTATACGAACACTTTCGCAGTTATATGATAGTTTTCGGTGTCAGAAATTTTGTTTCGCTGCTAACTGCAACATATTTACGTTTCACTTAACGAATGAAATTGCGTAACTGCAACGCCTGACAGATGTCATCAAGCCATCAATTGGCGGAATAAGGGATATGGAAAATCATGAAGATAGAGCTGTCGCATGCCTAGTTTTGGTGTCATAGTCAAAATGTCCTCGAAACAGGTTCCTCCAGGGCACATTCCGGTGACCACGAGTTGGCCAAGGAAGGACATTGGTATTTTCCACGGTTACTAAGATGATGTACATGAAAAATTATGAAAATAGAGCCGTCGCATGCCTAGTTTTGGTGCCACAACTGAAACGTCCACGAAACAGGTTCCCGCGAGGGCCATTCCGACACCCGGGACAGGACCAGATCGTGTTGACCGGTTCCACATGTCCACTATCAGACATGCATTATCCAGTTGGACATTTTTGCCGAAGACACCTACATTGTATCTAGTAAAGCATATAAACCATAATTGAAAGCGTTTGCCGTGTACTGAGTACACGACGCGACCGCTCGTGTAACTTTTTTTGATGCGACTGATGGAGGGTTAATTTCCATTCCATTGAATGAAAAAAGAAAATTTCATATGGTGACTCCCAAAAAATAAGAACTTTTCAAATTAGGGCCCAATTACAACATCAAAAGCGATAAAACCTACATACATATATTTTTAAATCATGCGCACATTTTATCCGCTATTGGTTCAAAGGTTTAATTCTTTTGGGATAGTCCTTAATCGGTGCTTGTGTAGTATGCACATTTTGCACTGTCAATGGTTGTTGTGCTCATATGCCATCAAAGGCAGGGGTGGCTTATCACTGACTGGAAAAGGTTATTCATTTCAATTTGCCATAATAAATGTAGGCAACCATATCAGAAATTCATATTTGTCATAATTCGCTCTTTCATCCGACCATGAAAGTACTAACAGAAATGGGACGTGTTTTGATCGCCGGGAAGCGCTCCTTGAGGATTAGGAATCGAAATTGAATAAACATGGTATCAACCCTTTCTCTATTTGCTGAAGCAAGCTTGAGTCAATGCAGGGTGGGACTCAGTGAAAGGCGAAGCCCTTTTTAACGGTGGAATAAATAGTGGGAGTCGTATTTCTACATGAAAGAGAGCAAAGACATTTGAAATCCAACAGTCCCAGATGCCGGTTGAAGTGCATTTAATTCCTGGTCGGGTAGAAGTTTTTTTTCATGTGGAGTTAATGTTTGGAAAACTTCTAAACCATTATACATACATAGTTGGCAGAATAATTAAACACAAAAAGGTTTTCCCCTTGGAATGGAACCAATTTCATTTTAGAACCTTAAAAACTAGAAAGACAAATAATCGGTAATCGGTAATCGAGCATTGTGTGCATAATGCTAGAAATTTTATTTACTGAGTTTGGATATATTTTTTTTTGCAAATGGGAAAACCGAGTTAAATCTACCATTTAATTTCTCAATTAAAATCACTCAATATTAACATTGAAATTTGAGTGTGTTTTAAATAATGACCAAAGTGAGTTTTATTTTGTACAGTACTGTACTTCTTAAAAGCAATCGACTTCGAATTATTTTTAAATTTTAATGTGCTTTTGAACCCATGGATATATATAAATATTAATAGTTTCCTTGATGTGTTATGGATATTCTCTGTTTTCATATGTACTGATTAAATTATATGCGGCCCTGCTGTTTGCTGTTGTTGGCCTAAATTTTATGTAACGCGGTAAACGAATCGGAATGCGTGTCAGAAGGCCTTCATAAAAGCTACAGCCGATAAGGAGAAAAGGGTTTCTCAGTATACGGGCATGCAGCGTTGAACCCAATCCTACCGTCAAGGATTATTATTGGCTCCGATCGCAGAGAGACAACTACATACACAAACACAGTAGAGGGGGATGCCTCGAAGGGCGAAGTAAAAATTTACCGGAATAAGGTAAAGCCCGTTCCAATCAATTTCTCTCGGTTTGGAGGAGTTGATTATATGCGATGCGGTACGATGTTGGCATTCCAAACGCAAGTGACACCGAAACCGAAGGAACCAAGGCCAATGCTGGGCCATGGCACAGACAGCAACGGCGAACCGTAACGTAACGCATATCTGCTTGATATATATGCACGATTGTGCCGCATTCCATTGGGGCTATAGGCCGGAAATGCCGGTTCCGTACCGGCAACCATTTAGGTATTTTCCGACGAGAAAAACCTATCCATGGGGTTGTGCAGAAACAGTGTTACATTGCTGAGGCACAGCTTCTGTAATTTCTGGAGCAGTTTATTAAGTAAATGTTATGTTAAAATAACAGTGCCTGAAGCTCTCGAAAATTTAAAAATAACTTCCTCTCCCGCTATGACATACATGTGCATAACAGTGTACCTATGTGTTAGATGCTCATCTAATCCCATCCGAAGGAGGTTTGGATTGTGAAAAAAAGATAACTATGTGCGATTGTTTGGGCTGCAAAACGGTGAGTCGATAAGGAGAGCGTCCAACATAGCTCTGGTTCTCACAAGTTCCTACCTCATGCTTTCACGGGTTAAGCGATGACAAAGACCGCCAGCTAAGAGTTGTGTGCTTAGCTGGTAGTGCAGCCTGGGCACTGTTGTCCTTCTGAATTCAGCTAGATTGAGGAGGTACGACCCGATCGTCTGTTCACCAAGGAGGTGCGGCTCACACAGCGTCTGTTCTGGCATCCAGCGGCTGAGTAAGAAACGCTGTACCACGCCCAGCTAGATCCAAGGTGGTAGCCCTATCAGTGTGGTCGTCTTAGTGTTGGTTGGGACGTTAAACAGAACTGGCACGATGGCCCTCCGGCGAGACAGGAGTGTTGGTGTAGGCCCAATAAGCCACCCCTAAAAATCCCCATTGCGAATAACATAGGAGAAAATACGACTCGATACAATCGGCATAGACCCACGCGACGAAATAAAGACTACGAATGGAAACTAGGAACATGGAATTGCAAGTCACTAGGTTTCGCAGGATGTGATAGGATAATTTACGACGAACTACATCCCCGCAACTTTGACATCGTGGCGTAGCAGGAACTTTGTTGGACTGGACAGAAAGTGTGAAAAAGCGGGCATCGAGCGGCTACCTTCTACCAAAGCTGTGGCACCACCAATGAACTGGAAACAGGATTTATAGTGTTGGGCAAGATGCGACAACGTGTAATCGGGTGGCAGCCTCATCAACGTCCACTGCCCACACGAAGGGATACCTGATGACGAGACAGAAGCGTTCTACGCGCAGTTAGAGCAAACATACGATGGTTGCTCGCCGCGTGACGTGAAAAGCGTTGTCGCTGTCGGCGACATGAACGCGCAGGTAGGAAGGGAGGAAATGTACAGACCGGTAATCGGGCGAAACAGCCTGCACGCCGTATCGAATGGTAACGGCCAGCGATGCGTAAACTTTGCAGCCTCCCGTGGTATGGTAGTCCGAAGCATCTTCTTTCCCCGCAAAGATATCCACAAAGCCACCTGGAGATCATTCGACCATCAAACAGAAAATCAAATCGACCACGTTCTAATCGACGGTAAATTCTTGTCGGATATAACGAATGTCCGCACATACCGCAGTGCGAATATAGATTCGGATCACTACTTAGTCGCTGTATGCATGCGCTCAAAACTTTCGACAGTTATCACCACGCGTCGAAGTCGAACGCCGCGACTCAACATCGAGCAGCTGCGTAACGTAGAAGTGACTCAAGACTACGCGCAGCAGTTAGCAGTGGCTTTACCAACGGAAGAGCAGCTTGGCGCAGCTACACTTGAAGATGACTGGAGAGACATCCGATCCGCCATAGGTAGTACCTCGGCTACAGCACTAGGCTTCGCGACTCCGAATCACAGAAACGACTGGTACGACGGCGAATGTGAACAGTTGAAAAACGAGAAGAATGCAGCATGGGCGAGAATGCTGCAACACCGTACGGGAGCGAATGAGGCACGTTACAAACAGGCGCGAAACAGGCAGAACTCAGTCTTCAGGATGAATAAGCACCAGCAGGAAGAACGAGATCGCGAAGCGATGGAAGAGCTGTACCGCGCTATGGACACACGAAAGTTCTACAAGAAGCTGAACCGCTTGCGCAGAGGCTTTGTGCCACAAGCCGAAACGTGCCGAGATAATCACGGGAATATTCTCACGAGCGAGCGTGAGGTGGTCGATAGGTAGCGGCAGCATAACGCTGAGCACCTCAATGGCGACGTTGCAAGTACCGAAGGTGGCGTGGTGACAGATCTAGGAGTATGTGCACAGGACGAAAGACTTCCGGCCCCTGACCTCCAAGAGATTGAGGAGGAAAACAACAAAGCCGCTGGAGCAGATCAACTACCAAGCGAGTTTCTAAAATACGGTGTAGAAGCACTGGTGAGAGCACTACACTGGGTCATTACCAAGGTTTGGGAGGAGAAAGTATTACCGGAGGAATAGATGGAAGGTATCGTGTGTCCCATCTACAAAAAGGGCGACAAGTTGAATTGCGGGAGCTACCGCGCGATCACACTACTGAGCGCTGCCTACAAGATACTCTCTCAAATTTTATGCCGCCGTCTATCACCGATTGCAAGAGAGTTCGTGGGGCAATATCAGGCTGGATTTATGGGCGAACACGCTACAACGGACCAGACATTCGCCATCCGCCAGGTGTTGCAGAAATGCCGCGAATACAACGTGCCCACACATCACTTGTTCATCGATTTCAAATCGGCGTATGATACAATCGATCGAGAACAGTCATGGCAGATTATGCACGAACACGGACTCCCAGATAAACTGATACGGTTGATCAAGGCGACGATGGATCGTGTGATGTGCGTAGTTCGAGTAACAGAGACACTCTCGGGTCCCTTCGAATCTCGCAAAGGGTTACGGCAAGGTGATGGTCTTTCGTTCTTGCTGTTCAACATTGCTTTAAAGGGTATAATTAGGAGAGCGGAGATAAACACGAGTGGAGCGAAGTCCGTTCAACTGCTTGGTTTCGCTGATGATATTGATATTATAGCTCGTAAATTTGAGACGATGGCGGAAACGTACATCCGACTGAAGAGTGAAGCCAGGTGAATCGGATTAGTCATTAATGTGTCTAAGACAAAGTACATTATGGCAAAGGGCTCCAGGAAGGGATCAGCGCGCTCGCCACCCAGAATTTATATCGACGGTGATGAAATCGAGGCGGTTGAAGAATTCGTGTACTTAGGCTTACTGGTGACCGCCGACAACAACACCAGCAGAGAAATTCAGAGGCGCATTAAGGCAGGAAATCGTGCTTACTTTGGACTCCGCAGAACTCTACGATCGAATAAAGTTCGCCGTAACACGAAGTTAACTATCTACAAAACGCTGATTAGACCGGTCGTCCTCTATGGACACGAAACATGGACCCTACGTGCAGAGGACCAACGCGCCCTTGGAGTTTTCGAACGGAAGGTGTTGCGTACCATCTACGGCGGAGTGCAAATGGAAGACGGGACTTGGAGAAGGCGAATGAACCACGAGCTGCATCAGCTGCTGAGAGAACCAACCATCGCCCATACCGCGAAAATCGGGAGGCTGCGGTGGGCGGGTCACGTCATCAGGATGTCGGATAGCAACCCGACTAAAATGGTTCTCGAGAGTCATCCGACCGGTACAAGAAGATGTGGAGCGCAGCGAGCTAGGTGGGTCGACCAAGTGGAGGACGATCTGCGGACCCTACGCAGAGTGCGGAACTGGAGACAAACAGCCATGGACCGGCTACTATGTACAGCAGAGGCCACCCCGGCCTTAGCCTGATCGGTAAGGTAAGTATGTGCGATTGTGGAATCGAGTTCAGTTCTAGGCCTACTGGCGACGGAGATAGTTGAGTGACTCCGTAGCTTGAAGAAATAGAAGCGCCCATCTAGCGAATTGGGAATCGTGAGTTCGAGTCTCACCGGAGTACCTACGTGGATTTCTTTTCATAATTTCAAATCTCAATTTGTGCAACGAGCACATGTTCTGTTCTGCACATGGATGTCAACGCATTTTCAACAGTGTTAAAATATAAGTTTAGTACCCTTGGGATGTTATTTTTTTGGTTCGACTCCCAAGAAAATATTTGCATCATGGGAGACCTAAACGCTTAGGTAAGCAAGAACAGAAACTTACACCGACGATTCGAAATTTTAGCGCCCACCAGCTGATGAACAGGGATGGCTTACTATTCATAGATTTCCTCACCTCCAAGAACATGGCCATTCGTAGCACATTCTCCAACACAGCCTCCATTACGCCTGGAGATCATTAATACAGACTGAATCGCAAATCGACTACGTTTAGATCGACGGGTGCACTTCTCCGACATAATAGACGTTAAGATCTATCATGTTCATCGACTCTGTCTACTAAATATGTATCTCGTAATGGTGATGGTCAAACTGGGCCCAAACCTCTGCGCCATCAAGAATGTACTGTAGCGGCGACCATCACGGTACAATCTATTTAGACTCTAGAGCGACTGAAGTAACCGGATGTATCCTCAGCCTACGCTCCAGATGTGCCCCATCTAGAAAACTGCTGAAGTGTACAGTTTAAGCAGCCATCAACGATGCAACCGAGAGCAGCATTGGGTATGCAGAACGAAATCGACGGAACCAATGGTTTCTCGAGGAGTACAGAGCGTTTTTGGAGGAGAAGAATGTAGATCGGGCGGTAATGATGCTGCGTGGAACGATGCAAACAAAAGCGATGACAGCAAACCCGTCTCCTTAGGGATAAGGACGGTAGCCTCTTGACGAGTGGACGCGAGGTGATTGAAAGGTGGAACCAGCACGTCGATGAACACCTGAATGGCATGGAGAACGTAGGCACGAGAGATCAAGACAACGGAGGAATTGACTACGTCAGTGCGGCGAGAGGACGGAAATAATCCAACTCTCACACTAAAAGAAGTTAACCATCTCAAAGTCAACAAAGCAGCTTGTAACGATGGGGCGTTAGGGCTGCCCAATGACCACCGACCAGGGATGAAGAGCGGCAACCGAGTGTTGTGGGCTGTGGTATACTATGTATTGTTGATTATGTGTTATCCTATTTTGATATACTTACTATTTTCAGTCCTGGGCACCCACGGTGGTGCAGAGGGCCGAATTGAAAGATTTCCATCCTGGACGATTGGCAGCCATCGCCTTGACCTGTGGCCAGGTAAAATTTCTGTTGATTTGCTTGATTTCGTTATTGAGGCTGCGCCGCCATGAGCCTCTGGGTCTGCCTCTGCTGCGCTAACGCTTGTTTGCAGATTCCATTTCCGCCCCTGCGTAGAGTGTGGCCGACCCACCTCCACTTTCGTTCCCGAATTTCTGTCGCCATCGGCTTATGATGACATTGACGATGAAGCTCCACGTTGGAGATCAAATTGTGAGGCCACCATGCACGAATTATATACCGCAGGCATCTATTGATAAAGACCTGCAGCCGTTGCGTGTTCTCCGCTGATACACACCAGGTTTCACTGGCGTATAGCAGCACAGATTTCCCGTTCGAGTTGGGTTCATTTTCGGTTTCAGTAACATTTTTTTATGTAGTACTAGTAAATGTATGTGTGGTATACGGTGCATGAGTGGTTAAAGATGTTCCCATGAATCCTGACAAAAAAAAAACATTTCAAAAAAATACATATATTTTTTATATTTTTGAGAACAATGGTTCGGCACAACATTTGCGAGTGATCCCCCTATCTAGTGCTGGCTAAGCTTATTTGGCGTTTTTCTTGCGATACACACACGGGAGGGCTGTTTGGTGCAGATAATCTGTAACTCGGGGGTAAGTGTTTGGAACACGCTGCGTGGCAAGGACCAATTTCGATCAGGCAGCCTAGAAAAACATGATATCCTATAAACGATTTTCCATAATGAATACACAACTAGAAGAGATAACGGGGTGTATCGTTCGCTCTCTACATCGCCGGTTGGGTGCCTACTGCCTATCCCCCAGATGCCTGGCCTGGCATTTTACATGGTAGGTATCACTGCCGGTGCATGCGGTAGAATTTCTGTTGCCTTTACGCATTCACGATAACCCACATCGGGCGGGTGTGGTGAGGTTCTGTGCGACAATGTGAATACCTACTATACAGAAAAGAGGCTGTCCAGAAAAGGAGATATGCGACTCTGTGCCGGAAAAAAGAGGTTGGAAAATTACTCATGCGTATCATGTTATGGTAGGAACGATTGTGACTGTATCCTGTAAGAATGCCATCCGTGTGTGATCGGGTTGGACTGTGTATGGAAGCTGGAGTGAGTTTTCCTTTCGGCCAGTATCACTAACGACAACAGCAGCTGCGGTAGCATCGGAAATAGGCCATGTGTTACATAAATTATGAGTTGTTTACGATTCGAATTCTAATTTTCAGTCAACCCTAGGCAATAGATTTTGCAGTTTATTTTTTGTTTATCAAATCATTGCCATTCCACTTGTTACGTATAGATGGGAGAAAGCGTATTGAGTACAACGAATAAAGTTGTTTAATAGACATTTATTATAGTTAAAATCATTAGTTGTCTTTCAGATTACCGAAATTCCAAATCTGGAAAGTAAACTGCTAAAACATTAGCAATTCTGCCATTCCATAAAAAATCTATATAGTGCAACTTAGAATGTCGTGATTCTTGGTGGGTTTATAATTCATCGATAACTATTAGACCTGATTTTTCCTATTTCGTCATAGGGGTGACCATTTTTAGGGTCCTAAAAATCAAGATTTCACAAAACTTAATCATAGGTTTAAACCATTTGTAGTTTTCAGGAAAAACTACGCTGGGAGGCATGTTTAGGTGCAGAAAATATGGAAATACATTAGTTTTTACCATATTTCATAGTCGCGGGACCATAGGTGTACCCTGTTTTTTTTATGTATTTTTATCAGAAAATTTGTCGTAGCATATCAAAAAATCATAGTTGTATATATTTTAGTTTTTGATATATGAATTTTGAAAATAAGAAGTCAATTTTACCCATACTAGATATTTCTTTAAACGTGAGCAGTCTTGTTAGCGATCACAGACTTTGACACCGTTTCGTCGAAATTCGGCTTCCTTTGTCTCCTACATTCGCAACACAACAAGCGATCAAACTACCGTACGAAACAAAAATGTCAAATGAATGCACTTGACCACGATAGCGTCTTCGGGAGACGGTTCGGGTTTTGCTAGGGTGCTATTACACTCTTTGCCCAGACGCCAAATATTTGACCACTTTTGACAGATAAATTTTGGCAGGTTGTTTGGCTCTGTTTGTCCCTATTCGTTTTTCGAGAGTGACAAATATTTTTGTTTGCCAGGTACATCTTGGTCAAAATTTAACTGTCAAAGTGGTCAAATATTTGGCATTGGTCAAACTAGCTTTATTCTTGTCTTTTTCATAATGAGAGATTGTTTGGTCATATGTGTGTATCGTATTCGATTTTCCAGGCAAGAATGAACTAGTATTAACAGTCATAATCGAAATTGGCTGAAATCTATGCAAAAAGCTAGAATTAGACAAATGTCATTGTGTCAGACGACGTTGATTTGATTCGTTTTTATGTTTATTGATTTTCGTTCTACCGCTCGTGTTGTGTGTAAGAGGTAACGGTAGCACACGAGTGTAGCAAAGCAAAGCTGACAGACGACTGCGGCAACAAAACGAAGGTAGTGAAAAATGTCGAATGTTTACAAGCCTAAACGTGAGTAATGAGTATATATTGAATCCTTATAAAACTATGGATACAAAAACACCAGATAGGAATCACTAAAAAAATGCAATAATTTTATGAGGATTTCAAATATAAACACAGTTTTGGAATAGAAAGAATTAACATAATTTGCTTTCTATTTAAAAAAACAAACATATCTCAAAAGTTAGAACAACATACTTTATTATTTTTTTATATGTTACACTAAATATTATGTATTTTCTGATCAAAAAAAGATACAGGGTACACCCTTGAACCCCCGAATGTGAAAACCTTGAAAAATCATACGGCTGCGATTCGGCCATACTTTTGAAGATTCAAATCATAGCTGAAATCTTTTGGAAACTACGAACCTTTTTAGGAATATCTACATAATGTTTTCCATGACTAACTTTTCCAGTTACTAAATATCCAACATTATTTTGACGTGTGCACCGCCACCGCCAGTTAAATTGACCCGGCGCGCCACTGTTCATATTTTTCCACGCCACCGAACAAAATTTCCCACGCTGATTAGAAAACTACAAAGATTTTTTTTCTCGCCAACACTTTACGAATCAACATTTTAAACCTGATAGCAATTTTTAAACAGTTTCTATTGTTTTTTTCTTCTGTATATAAGGTGTATTTTTCTTAAGTTGTTCTTGTATATCTTTCGTAACATTTTTATGTGATTTACTTTAGTGATTTCTTACAGTAATACTTTGAATATCCTCACTTATTCTATTTTAAGTACTAAGCGAGTCTGTTTTGTAAACCATAACGAATTATCAACAAAATTCTTGGCGGTAATTTAATTTGGTTCACAAACACGTCTTCCTATATATTCCTTGTTTATCTCTTTCATTTTTATGATTTTCTTGGCAATATACGAAGGCATACATCCCATGCAGTCTTCAGAAATTCCTATAGAGGACCCTCCAGAAGTTTCACCATGAATTCTTCTAAAAAAAACTCCATGTTTAAGAAACTCCCCCATGGACTATTTCAGCAATTTCCCCGGGGATTCTTTCAGAAAACCATACATGGATTCCTGACATTCTAACAGCGTTTTATTTTTAGAAAATAAAAAAGTTCAGAATTCTTACAGAAATTTCTCTAAGGATTCTTAAAAAAAATCGAAGGAGGAGAACCTCATGAAATGGCTCCATTGATTCATTAGAAATTCCATAAATAAGGTCAGGTCACTCAAAAATGTTCAATGGCACACTTTTTGTATAGGATTCCACTGAAATTATCACACTCTTCGGAACCCATCGCTCCTCAAAACGTGGCGTACCTCATGGACGTTCGTCCTTCAGAAATAACTCTAGAAATTATATTTATACAGTTATCCCAGGGTTCTTTCAGGAATTCCTCTATCGGATACTCCGAAAATTCTTTCAGGGATTCTTCTATAAATTTCTTTAAAGTTCTTCCATGATTTTGTTTGTAATTTCAGTAGATATTCTTTCAGTAATTTCTGAAAAAAAAATATATAGTTCATGAGTTCCTCCGGGTATTCCTTCGCGTATTTCACCAGTAATTCTTCCAAGGATATTTTTTCTTCGGATTCTTTAAGAAATTTAGAAATATCTTCAGTAACAGTTCCTAGAAAGTTGGAAACTTCCTAGAAATTGGAAATTTCGAGGAACCTTTACAGAAGTTAGAGTATTTTTCCAGCCATTCTTTCAGGCGTTCTTTTAAAACTTAGTTCATGAATTCCTTCGGGAACTCTTTCCAAACATCCTCTATGAATTTTGTTAAAAGATTTGTCTTGGAATTTTTCTAAATATTTGTTAATAAATCATTGTAGGAAATTCCACCAAGGATTTCTGAGGGAGAGTTTCCAGAAATTTCTTTAGGATCTCTTTCTAGAATTATTTTAGAAAATTCCTTGGGACTCTTTCATCAATCTTCAGGAATTGAATAAACAATTTATTCAAAAATTCCTCTATGGATTCTTTCAGAAATTCCTCCATGGATTCCATCTAAAGCCTACTAAAGAATACCATCTGAAATATCACTTAAGACTCCTTCAGTAGTTTAATGATTTTCCGTGAATGTCAGTAAGAGATTACCTCAAACATTTTTCCATGATTTTCTTCCAAGGAATCCCTTGGAAAATATCGTCAGGGGTTTCCGAAGAAATGCCTAGAACGATTCTCTTTAGAATGCCTCCTGCGGTTCATTCAGAAATATTTCCTGGGATTCCTTTGGAGACCCCTCCGGGAATTCTTTGAGATATTACTCCACAGATATTTATAGAAGTATTTTATGAAATTAGGAGGTATTCTTAGAGGGTTTTCTGAAAGAATTTCTATTGAAATGTTTAAAAAATCCCTGATGAGATTTAATTTCATTGAAACAATTTCAAAAACAATCGTCGGAGGAGTTCCTGGAAAAGTTCTTGGACGAGCTCCTGAGATTCACCACAAAAGTTTAGTTAATTGGACGCAGTTGTTAAATTTCCCCAACAGGGTAAGAAAAAAAATCTCCTGAGATGGCTTTGGAGGAATTTCTAGAAGAATTTTATGAGAAATATGTGAAAAAAATTATGGAAAAAAAACCTGGATTAGTTTTGAAAACATTTTTAAAGAACAGGAAATTCTGAATTAAATCATGAAGAAGTTTCTGAAGAAATCATTGAAAACAATTCAACGGGAATTCGTGCAGAAATTGCAGACAAAAGTTCTAAAAGAATTCTTGCATAAATCCCCTAATGAATTATTAAAGGATGTTTTGGAACAAACTCAGGAAGAACTCGTTGACATACTTCTGGATTCTTGATGAAAGAATTTCTTGCACAATGTCTGCATGGTATTAGTGGATAAAACTCCCTGACACAATTTTCCTAGAAGAATTTGTGCAGTACCTATTCATAAAGGAATCGCAAAAGAAATATTCTGGAAAACTGGAGAATGCTATGCTGTGCTGTAATTCCAAGAAAGAAATAAATCCTGAAGTGATTTCTCAAGGAACCCATGAAAGAATCTTTGGAGGGATTTTTTATGGGTCGCCAGAAAAAAAAACTGGAAGAATCCACGAAGAAAAATTTCTATGAATTCCTAGGGAAGTTTGCGATTCCACCCGTGGAGGAATATCTGAGGAACTGCCAGAAAAATCTTTTGAGAATTCTCTGGAAGAATTCCTCAAGAAACTTACATGAAAGAATCCTTCGAGGAATTTCTGAAAAGCACCCTAACAGAACTAAAAAAAATCAGATTTTACCATGACAGTAGTGGTTTATAATGAGTTTTAGAAAAGATATGATATGTATCCTTAGAAGAGGTGTGGATTCTCTCTAAAATTTATTGCATAATTCTTGAAAGGATAGTTCTTAATGAAATCTCTGATTTACATACGTTTCAAACAAAATACAGGGGAGAGACAAAATGATCGGGACAGGCAAAATTTTCCCTTCTCAAAAAAAAAAAAAAATCAAAATGCTGTAATTTTTCGAAAAAGGCCTCAAATATTCTCAAATTTTTACTGTAAGTTGATCAACTAGTTGTGTATCAGTGGACAAAATTTGGAAAATATTGGACTATTCTGCACGAAGTTAATAAGATTCTAGTAAAAGGTAGGATTATCCGTTAGCCAACTTTGAGCTGTTATATCTTCGGATTCAATGATCCGAATGCAATGAAATTTTGATCATTTATGACATATATAATGAGATTAGAAAAAAATTGACTTGTCTTAAAACTCTTAACACGGAAGAAAATTATAACGATTAGATTATTTTTCTAATAAAACACCAAATTTTCCTAAATTTCAACATCATTTCAAAATTCAAGATGGTAATTATAGTTCATTTTAATTCCCTCTAATTGTCTTGAATACAGATATGTTTTGAAAGAAAGTAACAACATAGGCGGTAATTCATTGAAAAAGTAATGAGATACAGGGGATAGACAAAATGATCGGGACAGGCAAAATTTTCACTTTTCAAAATATGTTCAACTAGCTGTAACTTTTCGAAAAGCACATTAAATATTCTTAAATTTTTACTGTAAGTTTATCAACTAGTTGTGTATTAGTGGACAAAATTTGGGAAAGATCGGGCCATTCTCCACGAAGTTATAAAGATTCTTGGAAAGGTAAAATTATCCGATAGCCAACTTTGAGATGTTATATCTCCGGATTCAATGAACCGAATGCAATGAAATTTTGACCATTTATGACTTATATAACAAGCTATGAAAAACCGTTGACGCAACACAAAATTCTTAACACGGAAGGGAGTTATAAAGATTAGATTCTAATAAAACACCAAATTATCCAAAACTTTAACATCGTTTCAAAATTCATGACTGATATATAAATGTGTTTTGAAGGAAAGTAACAACATAGCCGCCAATAAATTGAAAAAGTTATGGAATACATATTAAAAATAGACAAATTTGCTAAAAATCGTTAAAAAAATAAAACCGCTATAACTTTTTCTCTTGTTAAAAATTTCAAGTTAAGTCAAATGTTTTCCAGAGTTCATTGTATAAGTCATAAATGGTCAAAATTTCATTGCAATCGGTTCATTGAATCCGGAGATATAGCAGCTCAAAGTTAGCTATCGGATAAATTTACCTTTTTCAAAAATCTTTATAACTTCGTGTACCCGATCGTTACCGAATTTGGACCACCGATACACAACTACTTGATGAACTTACAGTAAAAATTTGAGAATATTTGATGCACTTTTCGAAAAGTTACAGCTAGTTGAACATTTTTTGAAAAGTGAAAATTTTGCTGTCCCAATCATTTTGTCTATCCCCTGTACAAATTAAAAATAGACCATTTACTAAAAAATCCTAAAATTATTGAAGTCGCTTTAACTTTTTCTCTTGTTAATAATTTCAAGTTAAGTCAAACGTTTTTCAGAGCTCATTATATAAGTCAAAAATGGACACAATTTCATTGCATTCGGTTTATTGAATCCGGAGATATAACAGCTCAAAGTTGCCTATCGGATAATCCTACCTTTTTCTAAAATGCTTATATTTAACTTCGTGCAGAATAGTCCGATCTTTTCCAAATTTCGTCCACTGATACACAAATAGTTGATAAACTTACAGTGAAAATTTGAGAATAATTGATGCGCTTTTTGAATAGTTACAGGTATTTGATTTTTTTTTGAGAAGGGAGATTTTTTGCCTGTCCCGATCATTTTGTCTATCCCCTGTAGATGAAAATTGTACATAAGTACAGAAAACAAATTATTCTGTATTAACGTTTTTTAGTATTTCACTGAAAAAAAATAAGGTCACACCGATTACGCCGCCGTCGCCGAATAGGGCGAACGGTGTGGCGCCGGCGTCGCCGCCACAGCTACCTCAAGTTACTATAAATGCCGCCGCCGGTAAAAACTGCTTCGGCGCACACGTCTTTAGAAGTAATAAGAGGTGATATCCCGTTTTCCAAATTTGTCTAAAATGGCCTTTCTTCTGGGGTTCTATAAGCATAGGTATTTATTTATTTATTCATTTATTTATTTATTTATATATTTATTTATTTATTTGTTTATTTATTTATTTATTTATTTATTTATTTATTTATTTATTTATTTATTTATTTATTTATTTATTTATTTATTTACTTATTTATTTATTTATTTATTTATTTATTTATTTATTTATTTATTTATTTATTTATTTATTTATTTATTTATTTATTTATTTATTTATTTATTTATTTATTTATTTATTTATTTATTTATTTATTTATTTATTTATTTATTTATTTATTTATTTATTTATTTATTTATTTATTTATTTATTTATTTATTTATTTATTTATTTATTTATTTATTTATTTATTTATTTATTTATTTATTTATTTATTTATTTATTTATTTATTTATTTATTTATTTATTTATTTATTTATTTATTTATTTATTTATTTATTTATTTATTTATTTATTTATTTATTTATTTATTTATTTATTTATTTATTTATTTATTTATTTATTTATTTATTTATTTATTTATTCATTTATTAATTATTTTATTTATTTATTTATTTATTTATGGTTCAGATTCATCTGACACAAAACAGGTCTTAATGAATAACTATAAAACTAAAACACTTTTAAAATAGTGTACCGTGTACACAAATTGTTGTATTGTATTGTTGATGCAAATTACAAACAACACTTATTTTTATTTTATTTATATATAAATAATATGTACAATTATTTTAGTTTTAATTTGCTTTAAAAAATAAAGTTTTCATGTAAAGTCATCAATTTATACTGAAACTTATTACTACTCGCAACGGCAGCTCTCTGTGTTTTTTTTTTAGCCATTAATAGCTTTCAATATGTTTACTTATTGACCGACACAATCCAACATTTGCAAGCATTTTTTTGTCTCAACATCAGAAAACAAGCGCATACTCAATCATAGCCTTAATTTACGGTGTGCTTTTGTTCAAATGAAAATAAACCCAAAATACCGTAAAATATATGCAGCAAAGTTACAATGTGCATCAGTACACATTGAATTGCATCGGTTGCATACAGAGGCCATGTGGGAAAAAGCAACATCCAAGCGCAATAAAAATAAAGTGTATGCAATCCCAGTTGAAATGTCAATTAAGTACAATTACCTACAGAGGAATAATGCAATGCAAATTATACGAAAATATATTTCCTACGAAATACTGCTGCGTGTTTTATGCAAATTTGTTTAATTGTTTTCACTGCCTTGAATGCACTGAACCCGGTGATGAGGCAAAGTTTTTCCCCCAGATTTTCAAACGAACTCTGTGTGCTTACACCTGCGAGCACAACCGACGAACACTCGGGACGCACAGCATACATGCACACGTTGTTGCAATTCTCGCTGCATCTCAGTCTTTAGAAAATCTTCCACAGGAAGCATACCAGCATTATTTACCTACCGGGGAAAAAGCATTTCACTTGACATCGAGTCTTGCTCTCATTTCCACCATAGCCGCCTATACGAAGGAGGTGGAGAGAAACCCATTCTTGTACCTTCGTACTATTTTTCAAGTGCCTTGTTAACGTTAAAAGTGGCTTTCCGACAAACAAAAATACCTCCAGCATGCGACAGATGGGATAATTTGAAATTTAAATGTGAAATAATTGAATGCCTAGCTAAGTATTAAATTATGTCACATGTGTGGAGGTGTACGTTCGTCAGTCCACAGTCCGCTAGCTCTGCTCAATGGGAAGGGAGTGCAGAGTTTCCTCAAAACGTGAAAAAGGCTGGGAGAATACTGAACCTGCCTGCCATCAGTGCTAATTGAATTGAAAATTTGAATAAATTAACTGCAATTAAGCGTGCTTTATTTAATAAGTGCCACCATTTCGAAACATTTTTGCTAATGATGCAAAATGCAGGTCAAAATAGTTTAGTCCCCATTTGCTACAGTTGGCGGTTGCACTGTGCATAGAATAATGACCCACCGCCACCATGCTTTCTAATAGGAAGCAATAGTGTTAGAAATCGTATAATGTGAATTAAGCTTTATATCTTAATATTGCCAAGTAGTCCAAGATAGTATTTTTTTCCTAAATTTTTATTTTCCATTAATTCTTTAAAAACATTTTTTTTTGGGATTTTTGATATCAATACGTACAAGTTCCAATGAAAAAAACTACACTTGTTTTTTTTTGCAACATTAAACTATACTTAAAGTAACAGGATGTTCAGACAGGCTCGCTGAACGTAAACCTAGCTTAACATCTTAGGAGGGTTGAGATCGCTGAAAAATCCTGGGTGATTTGCCAAGTTTTGAGGTTGGAAGTCAGCTGTATATACCTACATTATAGAAGGGTAATGTTGAAACTGTTTTCTTAGCAGCCCGTACTGAAACTCGTAGTTGGTAGGGATCAGCTTTAGCTGAAAATTTTAATTTATTTAGCGATTTCAATTATTAGAATAACAAATTTACACTTACAATTTTTCAGTTTTCTCCTTTCTTCTCCTTTAGGTTTGTGGATTCTCACAATACAATTAGCCCTGTAGAACTAAGTATATTTAACTAATTAGCAATCAATTATTCAATTTAAAGTTACAATCAATACTCACTCTAGGTTTAAGGAATTCAGTTTTAACTAGATTTTACAAATTATTTAGGATATAAAATTAATAAAGATGCTATCAAAACAACAGACTTTCTTTTATCGTTCAATCTCTATCAGTTTGCTTCGTCATCGATATTTGACACTCAACGTAGTGACATTCGACTTGTGTAGCCATTGACACAGCCGCATACCCTATTGTAATTCCTGGTGGTAGCTCGCCGAGGGGTACTCGTCGTCACATTCCCCCACCCGTAAACCATTGTGGCTAACTTCCGGTTTTCCACCGTCTACGACGTCGAGTACAGCTACTTTTACCACTGGTCTCCTCAACACGCCGCTTCCTGTTCGTACCCAGACTTGTCGAACCTTACCATCCTGTCCTGCTACGACCTTGTCCACTCTTCCTCTTATCCACTGGTTCCGCATTGCACCGTCCACGACCAACACCAGATCTCCTACTTCCACCTCCTTCACTTCATCGAACCACTTCGACCGTCTGGATATTACCGGCAAGTATTCCATTATCCATCTTCTCCACAAAATGTCCGACAAGTGTTGTGCGAGTTTCCATCCACTTCTCAGTGTCGCTTGGTAATCTGTTGGCATGACTGGCATCTGTTTCACTCCACTCGAACTACCCAGAATAAAGTGGTTTGGAGTAAGGGACTCCTCATCCGCCGACTCTAATGGTATGTACGTTAGCGGACGCGAGTTTATCATGGCTTCTGCTTCGACCATGACCGTCTCCAAAACCTCATCATCCGGTCGTCGCTGCGCATTTAGTAAATCTCCGATTGCTACCTTCACAGACCGGACCATCCGCTCCCATGCTCCACCCATGTGAGGAGCTCCGGGAGGATTGAAAGACCACCGGGTTGTGGTGTTGGTGAAGGTAGACGCCAGATGTTGGTCTAATTGCTCGATTTCCTGCTTCAGCTGATTGCTTGCACCGACAAAATTTGTGCCATTATCACTGAAGATTTCTGCTGGAGCTCCCCGTCTCGAAATGAATCTTCTGACTGCCATAACGCATGACTCTTTTGAAAGACTGTGAACAACTTCGAGGTGTACTGCCCGAATTGTTAGGCAGGTGAAAAGGCCTATCCACCTCTTAACGATGCTGCGTCCCACCTTTACCATAACAGGGCCAAAATAGTCTACGCCGACAAAAGTAAAAGGTCGAACATATGGGGTCACTCGAACCTTCGGCAATGGTGCCATGGGTGGTGGTCTAGGAGTAACACGGCGAATCTTGCACGTCATGCATTCCACCGCCACGTTGAACACTACGGAACGGAGCCTTGGGATCTCGTATAGTTGTCGCATCTCGTTAACAATTGTCTCTCGATTGCAGTGACGGAATCTACGGTGATAGTAGTCTACCAGAAGAAAAGTGATGTGATGTTGTCGCGGAAGAATCACTGGAAACTTGGTTTGGTATGACATCCACTCGGCATTCCCTAGTCGACCTCGCTTCCGCAATACGCCCGCTTCGTCCAGAAACGGCCACATCTTGTATAGTGCGCTTGACTTCTGTAGAGCTTTGTGGATACCCTCTGGCTTTCCTCTCGTTTTCTCCAGCAGCTGGATTTCCTCTGAAAAAGTATGCGTTTGCGCTAATTTCCACAACCACTGCTCCGCCAACACCAATTCATCCCGCGTCAAGCTTCCTAGCGAACGCTCTTCATTACGCCGAGATCGTTGAAGATTCTGAACAAACCGATGTACGTACGCTGTAGTGCGGTGTAATTTCTCCCATTTGCTGAACCTTGCTATGTCCACAATTGACGGTAACTCGATGTCGTGAACGTTGTTACACACTATTAACTCTTCCTCCGTGGGTTCGACCTGTTCGTTTCCACCTGGCCAGAAAACTTCAGGTTGGCGAAGAAATTCAGGACCATTGAACCATCGGCTGTTGGAGCTGATGTTTGGACCCGATCCCCACTTCGTTGCATCATCAGCTACATTCTGTCCAGTTGGGACTTTTCGCCATTCGTTGACCTCGGTCGTAGATAAAATTTCACCGATCCTGAATCCAACAAATTGATGGTATCGCCGCTGATCAGACCGAATCCAGGCCAGGACCGTATTCGAATCTGACCATAGCACACGCTTCGCCACTTGAAGAGCATGCATGGCAATGACGCTATTAAGTAGACGGGATCCTAAGACGGCGGCTTGCAGTTCGAGGCGAGGAATTGTCAGCATCTTCAATGGCGCTACTTTTGATTTGGCTGCTACGAGACTAATCTCTGGACCGTTAGGTGTTTCCACCCGAAAATACGCCACACACGCGTAAGCCGACTGACTTGCATCCACGAAAACGTGGACCTGCAACTTGGAGTAGCTGCTTTCTGTCGCTGCAGTAATGTAGCAACGTGGAATACGAAGAGTTCCCAGTTGCGGAATGAGCTCAATCCACTTCTTCCATTGCGTCCAAACTTTCTCGGATATAACGTCATCCCAGTCTATACCGGTCGCCCAAATGTCCTGCATCAGGATCCGTCCGTGTATCAGGAAATACGAAATCAGTCCGATCGGGTCGAAAAAGCTCATAACCGTTCGTAGGACTTCACGTTTTGTTGGAACATGTAACTCATCGAGAACATGTCGGAGGTTATCTCGGAGGGAAACAGTGAATGTGAACGCGTCGCTACCAGGGATCCATTTCATGCCTAGTACGGATTCGATTCGTTCATCCTTTTCCACACAGATACTCTTTTCTGCTTCTTGTGCTGTATCGCCCACCCTTGCTGCTATCGTTGGGTCGTTGGACAAGAAGTTCCGGAGCTCGAACCCACCTTCGGCGTGTATACTTTTCACCTGACGTCCAATCTTCACCGCTTCCTCAACGGTTCCGAAACTGTCGAGGTAATCGTCCACGTAATGACGGTGAACGATGGCTTCAGCTGCTCGGGGATACACTGCTTCAAAATCCTTGGCGTTGAGGTTCTTTATATACTGGGTACTGCTAGGTGAACAGGCAGCCCCAAAGACGGCTACATCCATTACGTAGGTAATCGGCTCCTGCTCTGGCTGTTCCCTGAACAGGAACCTTCGGAACTGTCGATCTTCAGGTCGGATAAAGAATCGGTGAAACATTTCCTTGATATCTCCGGTCAAGGCGTACCGGCACAAGCGAAAGTTTCCAATGACTGCCGGAAGCGATGCTAGGAAGTCTGGCCCTTTCAGCAAAACACTATTCAGGGACACTCCGTTAACTGTAGCTGCCGCATCCCAGATTATCCTCAGTTTGTTCGGCTTCTTCGGGTTCACAACTATCCCTAGCGGCAAGTACCAGCATCGGTCGGGGCTAGTTGTGGTCAGTTCTTTGTGTGTAGCCTTGCGTGCGTACTGTTTTACCTCGTAATCTCGTAATTGCTGTCTTACTCTTTCGTAGAGTACTGAATCCTTTTTCAGTCGTCTCTCCAGAGAGCATATCCGTCTGTATGCCATATTGTAACTGCATGGTAACCTTACATCGTCCGACTTCCACAGTAATCCCGTCTCAAAGGCCCCGCCAACTCTTCTGGTGGTTGTTTCAAGCAGCATTTTAGACCTTTTGTCCTCCTCGGATTCCAGGAGCGCAGTGGGATGCGTTACACCGGTGTTGTCAAGCGTAATGTAGTCGCGAACTAGTTGGTTGAGCTCCTGCTCCTGATTGGTCCATCCTCCAAAATGAAGCCCACAAACGACCGTTGATGCTGGTGTTATCGCGCATCCGTAGATGCTCCACCCGATGCGGCTCTTGGCGGCTATCGGTTCTACCCGATACACACGTTGACGATCGTATCAGTGCATGGGAAGATCGTCAACGTGTGCGATTTTGCGAACAGATCGAAAGTGATGGTCAACAAAATTTCGGACTCGGTGCGGGGAACACGAACGAAGTGCTGACGAGTGGTTTCGGTGGTACCAGACAACACGACAACCCAGCGCGTTCCGCAGAGGATCCAAGTTCGGGATTGCGAAGATTACGCAACGATGGAGTGGCAACCGGACATCTCGGAGCGGGTACCAGCGGTAGAAGGGAACAACCAGTTCCCAGAAACAATGAGTCAATTACTCAAGTGAGCTGCAAAGACGATCACTACTTGGATGGTCCAACAGGTCGACAGCTGGCAGCTAGACAAGTTATGGGAAAGGATTTGCCAATATTCGCCGGTAATCCAGAAGAATGGCCTATTTGGATCAGCAACTTCCGTCGGTCAACTTCAACATGCGGGTTTTCCGACGACGAAAACCTGATTAGATTACAACGCTGTTTGAAAGGTTCGGCTCTTGAAGCGGTGCGCAGCAGGCTATTGTGTCCGGCTAGTGTTCCACACGTGATTCGAACTCTGGAGATGCGATACGGTCGACCGGAAACGTTAATTCGCTCGATGACGGAGCGTGTTCGTAGATTACCTTCTCTGAAGATTCACGATCTGGAAGCAGTCATCGAATTTGGATTGGTGGTGGACAATTTGGTGCAACATCTGAAGAACGCAGGACAGCAGGCACATCTGGCTAATCCGGCCCTGCTACACGATCTGGTGGGTAAATTGCCAGTTGACTACAGGCTCAAGTGGTCGGCATACAAATTCCCAGCACGGAGGAAGTTAGGCGTTCGACACTGTTAGGCATTTGTTAGATATGTTGCTCATCGAAAATTTCTGGAGAGCATAAATCATAACCCCGAAATTATGCTCAGTGTTCGATTCTTTCGCGCATTGTTGACAGTTGCCTGAACGGCAGTTAAAAAAATAACTTTGTTGATTGCGGCAGCGTTCGTCGGTCGGGAAAATGATAAAAATTGCGCGTTTCAATTAGTTAAAACCGTAACAACCTGGTAAGAACCATTTCAGTCGTTCCGTCGTCCGACTCGTCAGCTCCTCGCCGCTGCTACTGGCCAATAAGTCCGGTTCGTTCTCGTCGTACCGTTTCCGGAACCAGTCATCTCCAAAACAGTGCCCGATTCCGTTAAGTTTGGCCTCATCGTGTCGGTGAGTCATTTTAATTTTAATTTGATTTATTTTTCATTTAATTTTTATTTAATTTTTATTTAATTTTAATAGTTATTTATGTAACGAGTTGCAAAAAGAGCTGAAAAAATCGAGTTTTGCAACGAGTTCCATACAAAATTTTATGCAATGATTTTTTTCATAATGCAACCCATTTGAGTTGCATAATGTCCCTAGTAGCACACAAGTTCTATACAAGTTTATGTAACTCCTATATGACTGAATTTGGTCATATAAGAGTTGCATAGACCTATGTAGAACATGTGGTACTCGGGGTTCATAATGCAACTCAAATGAGTTGCATTATGAACATTATACAACTATTTTTCATTATGCAACTCATTTCAGTTGCATAATGAGCCAGTTCGGAAAAATTGGCCATTATGATATCAAAATAAGTTATATAAAATGTAAATTATGATACTGAATTGCATAAATAAATTTTAATCAAATTTTTATAAAATTTTAATTAAATTTTATTAAAAATTTAACAAAATTTTAATATAATTTTAATAAAACTTTAATAAAATTATAATAAAATTGTAATAAAATTTTAATAAAATTTTAATAAAACGTTAAAAAAATTAAAGTTTAATTAAATTTAAAAAATATAATTTAATTTTAATTTAGTTTTAATAAAATTTTAATAAATTTAATTTTAATAAAATTTTAATAAAATTTTAATTAAATTCTAATAAAATTTTAATAAAATTTTAATAAAATTTTAATTTAATTTAAATTTAATTTTAATTTAATTTTAATTTAATTTTAATTTAATTTTAATTTAATTTTAATTTAATTTTAATTTAATTTTAATTTAATTTTAATTTAATTTTAATTTAATTTTAATTTAATTTTAATTTAATTTTAATTTAATTTTAATTTAATTTTAATTTAATTTTAATTTAATTTTAATTTAATTTTAATTTAATTTTAATTTAATTTTAATTTAATTTTAATTTAATTTTAATTTAATTTTAATTTAATTTTAATTTAATTTTAATTTAATTTTAATTTAATTTTAATTTAATTTTAATTTAATTTTAATTTAATTTTAATTTAATTTTAATTTAATTTTAATTTAATTTTAATTTAATTTTAATTTAATTTTAATTTAATTTTAATTTAATTTTAATTTAATTTTAATTTAATTTTAATTTAATTTTAATTTAATTTTAATTTAATTTTAATTTATTTTAATTTAATTTTAATTTAATTTTAATTTAATTTTAAGTTAATTTTAATTTAATTTTAATTTAATTTTAATTTAATTTTAATTTAATTTTAATTTAATTTTAATTAAATTTTAATTTAATTTTAATTAAATTTTAATTTAATTTTAATTAAATTTTAATTTAATTTTAATTAAATTTTAATTTAATTTTAATTAAATTTTAATTTAATATTAATTTAATTTTAATTTAATTTTAATTTAATTTTAATTTAATTTTAATTTAATTTTAATTTAATTTTAATTTAATTTTAATTTAATTTTAATTTAATTTTAATTTAATTTTAATTTAATTTTAATTTAATTTTAATTTAATTTTAATTTAATTTTAATTTAATTTTAATTTAATTTTAATTTAATTTTAATTTAATTTCAATTTAATTTTAATTTAATTTAAATTTAATTTAAATTTAATTTTAATTTATTTTAATTTAATTTTAATTTAATTTTAATTTAATTTTAATTTAATTTTAATTTAATTTTAATTTAATTTTAATTTAATTTTAATTTAATTTCAATTTAATTTTAATTTAATTTTAATTTAATTTTAATTTAATTTTAATTTAATTTTAATTTAATTTTAATTTAATTTTAATTTAATTTTAATTTAATTTTAATTTAATTTTAATTTAATTTTAATTTAATTTTAATTTAATTTTAATTTAATTTTAATTTAATTTTAATTTAATTTTAATTTAATTTTAATTTAATTTTAATTTAATTTTAATTTAATTTTAATTTAATTTTAATTTAATTTTAATTTAATTTTAATTTAATTTTAATTTAATTTTAATTTAATTTTAATTTAATTTTAATTTAATTTTAATTTAATTTTAATTTAATTTTAATTTAATTTTAATTTAATTTTAATTTAATTTTAATTTAATTTTAATTTAATTTTAATTTAATTTTAATTTAATTTTAATTTAATTTTAATTTAATTTTAATTTAATTTTAATTTAATTTTAATTTAATTTTAATTTAATTTTAATTTAATTTTAATTTAATTTTAATTTAATTTTAATTTAATTTTAATTTAATTTTAATTTAATTTTAATTTAATTTTAATTTAATTTTAATTTAATTTTAATTTAATTTTAATTTAATTTTAATTTAATTTTAATTTAATTTTAATTTAATTTTAATTTAATTTTAATTTAATTTTAATTTAATTTTAATTTAATTTTAATTTAATTTTAATTTAATTTTAATTTAATTTTAATTTAATTTTAATTTAATTTTAATTTAATTTTAATTTAATTTTAATTTAATTTTAATTTAATTTTAATTTAATTTTAATTTAATTTTAATTTAATTTTAATTTAATTTTAATTTAATTTTAATTTAATTTTAATTTAATTTTAATTTAATTTTAATTTAATTTTAATTTAATTTTAATTTAATTTTAATTTAATTTTAATTTAATTTTAATTTAATTTTAATTTAATTTTAATTTAATTTTAATTTAATTTTAATTTAATTTTAATTTAATTTTAATTTAATTTTAATTTAATTTTAATTTAATTTTAATTTAATTTTAATTTAATTTTAATTTAATTTTAATTTAATTTTAATTTAATTTTAATTTAATTTTAATTTAATTTTAATTTAATTTTAATTTAATTTTAATTTAATTTTAATTTAATTTTAATTTAATTTTAATTTAATTTTAATTTAATTTTAATTTAATTTTAATTTAATTTTAATTTAATTTTAATTTAATTTTAATTTAATTTTAATTTAATTTTAATTTAATTTTAATTTAATTTTAATTTAATTTTAATTTAATTTTAATTTAATTTTAATTTAATTTTAATTTAATTTTAATTTAATTTTAATTTAATTTTAATTTAATTTTAATTTAATTTTAATTTAATTTTAATTTAATTTTAATTTAATTTTAATTTAATTTTAATTTAATTTTAATTTAATTTTAATTTAATTTTAATTTAATTTTAATTTAATTTTAATTTAATTTTAATTTAATTTTAATTTAATTTTAATTTAATTTTAATTTAATTTTAATTTAATTTTAATTTAATTTTAATTTAATTTTAATTTAATTTTAATTTAATTTTAATTTAATTTTAATTTAATTTTAATTTAATTTTAATTTAATTTTAATTTAATTTTAATTTAATTTTAATTTAATTTTAATTTAATTTTAATTTAATTTTAATTTAATTTTAATTTAATTTTAATTTAATTTTAATTTAATTTTAATTTAATTTTAATTTAATTTTAATTTAATTTTAATTTAATTTTAATTTAATTTTAATTTAATTTTAATTTAATTTTAATTTAATTTTAATTTAATTTTAATTTAATTTTAATTTAATTTTAATTTAATTTTAATTTAATTTTAATTTAATTTTAATTTAATTTTAATTTAATTTTAATTTAATTTTAATTTAATTTTAATTTAATTTTAATTTAATTTTAATTTAATTTTAATTTAATTTTAATTTAATTTTAATTTAATTTTAATTTAATTTTAATTTAATTTTAATTTAATTTTAATTTAATTTTAATTTAATTTTAATTTAATTTTAATTTAATTTTAATTTAATTTTAATTTAATTTTAATTTAATTTTAATTTAATTTTAATTTAATTTTAATTTAATTTTAATTTAATTTTAATTTAATTTTAATTTAATTTTAATTTAATTTTAATTTAATTTTAATTTAATTTTAATTTAATTTTAATTTAATTTTAATTTAATTTTAATTTAATTTTAATTTAATTTTAATTTAATTTTAATTTAATTTTAATTTAATTTTAATTTAATTTTAATTTAATTTTAATTTAATTTTAATTTAATTTTAATTTAATTTTAATTTAATTTTAATTTAATTTTAATTTAATTTTAATTTAATTTTAATTTAATTTTAATTTAATTTTAATTTAATTTTAATTTAATTTTAATTTAATTTTAATTTAATTTTAATTTAATTTTAATTTAATTTTAATTTAATTTTAATTTAATTTTAATTTAATTTTAATTTAATTTTAATTTAATTTTAATTTAATTTTAATTTAATTTTAATTTAATTTTAATTTAATTTTAATTTAATTTTAATTTAATTTTAATTTAATTTTAATTTAATTTTAATTTAATTTTAATTTAATTTTAATTTAATTTTAATTTAATTTTAATTTAATTTTAATTTAATTTTAATTTAATTTTAATTTAATTTTAATTTAATTTTAATTTAATTTTAATTTAATTTTAATTTAATTTTAATTTAATTTTAATTTAATTTTAATTTAATTTTAATTTAATTTTAATTTAATTTTAATTTAATTTTAATTTAATTTTAATTTAATTTTAATTTAATTTTAATTTAATTTTAATTTAATTTTAATTTAATTTTAATTTAATTTTAATTTAATTTTAATTTAATTTTAATTTAATTTTAATTTAATTTTAATTTAATTTTAATTTAATTTTAATTTAATTTTAATTTAATTTTAATTTAATTTTAATTTAATTTTAATTTAATTTTAATTTAATTTTAATTTAATTTTAATTTAATTTTAATTTAATTTTAATTTAATTTTAATTTAATTTTAATTTAATTTTAATTTAATTTTAATTTAATTTTAATTTAATTTTAATTTAATTTTAATTTAATTTTAATTTAATTTTAATTTAATTTTAATTTAATTTTAATTTAATTTTAATTTAATTTTAATTTAATTTTAATTTAATTTTAATTTAATTTTAATTTAATTTTAATTTAATTTTAATTTAATTTTAATTTAATTTTAATTTAATTTTAATTTAATTTTAATTTAATTTTAATTTAATTTTAATTTAATTTTAATTTAATTTTAATTTAATTTTAATTTAATTTTAATTTAATTTTAATTTAATTTTAATTTAATTTTAATTTAATTTTAATTTAATTTTAATTTAATTTTAATTTAATTTTAATTTAATTTTAATTTAATTTTAATTTAATTTTAATTTAATTTTAATTTAATTTTAATTTAATTTTAATTTAATTTTAATTTAATTTTAATTTAATTTTAATTTAATTTTAATTTAATTTTAATTTAATTTTAATTTAATTTTAATTTAATTTTAATTTAATTTTAATTTAATTTTAATTTAATTTTAATTTAATTTTAATTTAATTTTAATTTAATTTTAATTTAATTTTAATTTAATTTTAATTTAATTTTAATTTAATTTTAATTTAATTTTAATTTAATTTTAATTTAATTTTAATTTAATTTTAATTTAATTTTAATTTAATTTTAATTTAATTTTAATTTAATTTTAATTTAATTTTAATTTAATTTTAATTTAATTTTAATTTAATTTTAATTTAATTTTAATTTAATTTTAATTTAATTTTAATTTAATTTTAATTTAATTTTAATTTAATTTTAATTTAATTTTAATTTAATTTTAATTTAATTTTAATTTAATTTTAATTTAATTTTAATTTAATTTTAATTTAATTTTAATTTAATTTTAATTTAATTTTAATTTAATTTTAATTTAATTTTAATTTAATTTTAATTTAATTTTAATTTAATTTTAATTTAATTTTAATTTAATTTTAATTTTAATTTAATTTTAATTTAATTTTAATTTAATTTTAATTTAATTTTAATTTAATTTTAATTTAATTTTAATTTAATTTTAATTTAATTTTAATTTAATTTTAATTTAATTTTAATTTAATTTTAATTTAATTTTAATTTAATTTTATTTTAATTTTAATTTAATTTTAATTTAATTTTAATTTAATTTTAATTTAATTTTAATTTAATTTTAATTTAATTTTAATTTAATTTTAATTTAATTTTAATTTAATTTTAATTTAATTTTAATTTAATTTTAATTTAATTTTAATTTAATTTTAATTTAATTTTAATTTAATTTTAATTTAATTTTAATTTAATTTTAATTTTAATTTAATTTTAATTTAATTTTAATTTAATTTTTAATTTAATTTTAATTTAATTTTAATTTAATTTTAATTTAATTTTAATTTAATTTTAATTTAATTTTAATTTAATTTTAATTTAATTTTAATTTAATTTTAATTTAATTTTAATTTAATTTTAATTTAATTTTAATTTAATTTTAATTTAATTTTAATATAAATTTAATTTAATTTAATTTTTATTTAATTCATATTCAAATTCAAGTTTAAATTAAAGTTAAAATTAAAATTAAAATTAAAGTTAAAATTGAAATTGAACAGGCTCAGAGTTTTTTTTTTTATTGAATTTGTTTCGTCCAGCTTTCATTCGAGGCAAGAGTACGGTTGTAATAATGAACGTCGACAAAAGTTCACTACTACAATCATACTTCTTGCTCGGATGACAGCTGGAATGAAAACAAGCAGCATAAAATTTTGCCTAACATTTGTCTAACAGCCCATAGTAAAACATGTCTAACGTTAGTCTAATGTTAGACTAACAAACATGTTTCGAATTTGCAACATGTCTAACAAAAGTGTGTCATATCTGTCTAATTTTAGACTAACATTAGCCAAAACTGAGACAAAAAGTTAGCCTAACATGCTGGCCAGTTAGTCTCACATTAGGCTAATGTTAGGCTAACCCTCCGTACTGGGAAAGCATGCAGTTCAATGTGGATCTGGATACGTTTGGGCAGTTCATGTCAACATTAGTGGATCTGGCCTACGACGTGGCGGATGATTTCTCCGTCAACGAAAAGCAAAGGCAGAAGCCAAAGGAGCGGATTTTCGTACAGACGCACACAGAAGCCGTGTCACCGGTTAACGTTGCCAGTTCCCGTAATCTGATGAAACCTTGTGCCATTTGCAAAGCGGAAGGACATCGGGTGGGAGAATGCAGCCGGTTCAAGTCGATGGACGTAAGCGGAAGATTGAAAGCGGTACAGCAGAGTGGTATTTGCCGATCGTGTTTGAATTTCCACGGAAAGTGGCCGTGCAAAACTGCGAAGGAATGTGGAATCAACGATTGTCGACTGAAGCATCATTCGCTGTTGCATCCTCCAGTAACAGTCCATGCTGCGGTGTCTACGAGTCATTCTAACGAGTCGATGGCAAGCGGAGGACCTTTGTTCCGGATCATACCTGTGACGCTGTATGGAAAGGACTGCAAAATGAATGTCTACGCGTTTGTGGACGAAGGGTCGAAGATAACACTATTGGAAGACACGGTGGCGGATCAACTTGGAATTACTGGACCAACGGAACCCCTAAACTTGCAGTGGACCGGGAACATCAAGCGTAGTGAACCGCAATCGCGGCGAATCAGCACTCAGATCTCCGGCAGGGGATCACCAAAACAGTTCGAACTGACCAACGCTCGGACGGTCGCACACTGGAGTAACAGGGTCCAATTCTTGGCCAAAAAGTTTTAACACGTTTGTATGGTGTATTATGTATGTACTAGCGATAAAATTGTGAATTTAGATATTGAGGAAGCATTTCGGTGGCCCATATAGCCGAGGCGGTAAACGCACGGGTATTCAGCATGACCATGCTGAGGGTGACGGGTTCGATTCCCGGTCGGTCCAGGATCTTTTCGTAAAGGAAATTTCCTTGACTTCCTTGGGCATAGAGTATCTTCGTGCCTGCCACACGATAGGCAGCATTCATTTATTACGTAACGCTAAAATCGAGGTTTTTAGACCCCCCCCTCCCCCCTCCGTAACGCTTTTTTGTATGAAAACCCTAAACTTTTTGTATGGACCGTAACGCTCGGCCATACTCCCCCCTCCCCCTAGAGCGTTACGTAATTTGTGGACGGCACCATATACACATGCAAAATGGTCATTGGCAGAGGAAGCTCTCAGTTAATAACTGTGGAAGTGCTCATAGAACACTAAGCTGAGAAGCAGGCTTTGTCCCAATGAGGACGTTACGCCAAGAAGAGAGAGAGAGAGAGTCATATTAATCCACTTAAAGGCTAGAAATGATTTCTTATAATCTCTCCAAGGACAACGTTTATTTTCACCCCCAAAAATCGCTTGAAGCGTCGAACGTTTTTATTTGACAACAGAGAACTGAAAAATAATTATATTTCCATGAAAAATATTGTTCGGAAACAAGGACCACCTCGTTTCATAGAAATTGTCCTAGAAGTGTGAGATAAATTCAATTCTTTTATAAGTGTAGATAACGTGTTTATGTCTTAAGTGTAAATTTCTGCACTGTAGTTTCGGCCGATTGCCGCAACTTACCAAGAAGCCTGCTGTTGTGACACGTGTTGACCGCTCGGTTGCTGCGATGCGAAAGAGGACGGTCGTCGGCGGCGTGTTTGTTCGTGCCAGACTCGTACGAGCCTTCGTGACGCCGATGACCTTGCGGTCGCGCGTCGCGACGTCGCAGAGTCGCGGATATCTAATGGAGCGCGAATAAGGCAGTCGCGGTGTTCAATGACGCGCGAATGCTGACGACTTGCATCTCTGCGCATGGGGTGCTCAACTGGTATGCCACATCTTCCTTCTCCTCTCGACAAAAAAACACAAAAAAAGGTTATCATCTCCCCATTTTTTCCTGGCATGCCTTGTTATGTAGCTGGAAATTTCTTTAAAGTATGATAATTTCGTCAACTTTAATCTACCAAATTGAACTATTTAATTTAGACTAAATTTTAAAAGATGGCTTAATATCAATTAAATTGCTTCCAGAAAAACTCTCTTTTCCGGTTACAGGAATAAATAATTTGTCGGGGTTTGTGAGAATCGTAAGAATCGTGTGCACAATACGTTGAAAAATGTTACTTGTTAATCGATAGAATTTGCTTCTTCGTGGTCCTGTACGAACTGTTTCGAATAAACCGGAACTTGTTTCTCACTTGCAGAATATCGTAGGGCTCCTTTCGCATGATTAGAACGTCTAGATCCGAAAATATTGGAACCATAGGTATCTCATCATTTATAGGTACGATAAAACATTGACCAACAAAAACCAGGTTTCCATTACCCTCCTCCACTATTGCATAACGTTGTATGAAAAGCCTTATGCTTGGTTTAGACAGTTCAATTCGAACAAGTATATGGCTTGCAAACTTCTCAAAGATGTTCAATCCAATGCAATGATATGTTTAGACTTTGCAAATGATATGAGTGTCCACTTGCATGCTTTTGGATGCATCTCAGTTGAATCAAATGTTTACATAGTTCAACTCGTGCGGCGCGGAAGCAAACTGAATTGAATTCATCTCAAATGAATCGCGGGTTTAGACAGGGCAAGTGAGATGATTTCGTTTGACTTGAATGAAAAAGTTCACCAAGTTCCGTTTAAGTCAAGTCATTTGATCAAGTGAGATGAATGGTGGTATTCACACTTTCCATTGACTTGAGTCAAGTCACTTGCACCATGTAAACCAGTCATTACTCTTCCTTTGATCTAGATTGGCACTCATTTATACCGATATCTTCGGTCTCTACTTTGGATGCTGATGTCCCATTCGCCTGTTTTTCCGACCCTTGGTGCTTAAATTAGCTTTCTGAGCTTTCGTTTTGACTAGTCGTCGTCATGATCTGCTGGAGCAGCTGGGTGCAGGTACCAGTTTTCACAGCTTCAATCATCATATTACATTAGGATCTAGTTGTAAAAAAATTGCTGATTCAGATCGCAACAAGCTGCATGGCCAAACACCCGACTGGCCAAAACTGAAGCTTCTACTCTACACATAAGCGGACACCTATGCTGTATCATGATATAAAAAAGAACTTCTGGAGAAACCCCATGTTTTAAAAAATACACTGATAGATGATGAATGCAGTACAGGATTTTGATTTCGATTTTGCTAGTTAATATCAGTTTCAGCTCTATAAGTATTGTATGTACAACTAAACCTTGAATTTTTCATAGTTTATCAGGCGGAGTTTCTTCTAATTTTAACTTCTGCCCAAACACGGCCAGGTCGTTCCGTACAGACAAACTACCGGGCGCATAACCACATGCACTGAAACTGAATTTCTTCGTAAGAAGTTGCAACAAGTATTATTTACCACAATCGCAACATGTATGAAAATGCATACACGCGAGTCTCCTGCTGCTTCTTCTCGAATAAAATATCAAATCTTCTTTATAACTTAGCCGATGATCCAGCCGCGTCAAAACTTTGTACACATGTCCATGTGTGGATTTGTGAATTTTGGTGGGCATTTCTCAATCAATTGAACAAGTTTACATTTGCTACTTCTGACAGCTCAACCGAAAACCTATCCACATATCACACAAGTCTGAGTGGGTTTTTATTGAAAATAAACTATTTCAAATCATTTACTTCCGATAGTTATACATGGTTACGACGGTTCCGCATGAGCCCAATTTTTTCTAATACCCGCGCTCAACCAGCCTTTTCTCTTTTGCGACGGTATTTAAAACTCGTCTGGAATTTCACACAAGTTCATCCTCTCTCCTCTTCTTGGCGCAACGTCATCACTGGGACAAAGCCTGCTTCTCAGCTTAGTGCTCTATGAGCACTTCCACAGTTTTTAACTGAGAGCTTCCTCTGTCAATGATCATTTATCATCATTTATCGTGTGGCAGGCACGAAGATACTCAATGCCCAAGGAAGTCAAGGAAATTTCCTTTACGAAAAGATCCTGGACCGACCGGGAATCGAACCCGTCACCCTCAGCATGGTCATGCTGAATACCCGTGCGTTTATCGCTTCGGCTATATGGGCCCCTTCACACAAGTCCATATGTGGATTTATTTTTCAATTTCCGACGGTCTCTAACTTATTCGGAACCTCACACAAATCTATATGTGGATGCTTCAATTTCCAACGGAACTCCAAACTCGTCCGGAATTTCAAACAGTCTATATGTGGATTTATTCAGTTTCCGACAGCCACAAACTCATTTAGGACTTCACATAAGTCTATGTGTTTTGTATTTAATTTTCGACGGAAGTTCATTCTCGTCCGGAACTTCACACAAGTCCATGTGTTTATTTTTTTTAACTCTTGACGGAAATCCAATCTCGTCCGGAGCTTCCCACAAGTCCATGAGTTTTATTTTTATTCTTGACGGAATTCCAATCTCGTCCTCGTCCGGAACTTCACACAAGTCCATGTGTTTATTTTTTTTAAATTCTTGACGGAAGTCCAATTTCGTTCGGAATCTCACACAAGTCCATGTGTTTATTTTTTTTTAATTCTTGACGGAAGTCCAATCTCGTCCGGAATCTCACACAAGTCCATGTGTTTATTTTTTTCTTGACGAAAGTCCAATCTCGTCCGGAACCTCACACAAGTCCATGTGTTTATTTTTTTTTAATTCTTGACGGAAGTCCAATCTCGTCCGGAACCTCACACAAGTCCATGTGTTTATTTTTTTCTCGACGGAAATCCAATCTTGTCCGGAACCTCACACAAGTCCATGTGTTTATTTTTTTAATTCTTGACGGAAGTCCAATCTCGTCCGGAACCTCACACAAGTCCATGTGTTTATTTTTTAATTCTTGACGGAAGTCCAATCTCGTCCGGAATCTTACACAAGTCCATGTGTTTATTTTTTCTTGACGGAAGTCCAATCTCGTCCGGAACCTCACACAAGTCCATGTGTTTATTTTTTTAATTCTTGACGGTAGTCCAATCTCATCCGGAACTATACACAAGTCCATGTGTGGATTTTTTTTATTCTCGACGGAAGCCCAATCTCGTCCGGAACCTCACACAAGTCCATGTGTGGATTTTTTTCTCGACGGAAGTTCAGCTCGTCCAAATTCACATAAGCCTATGTGGGAATTTTTCTAAAGAATAAAAACATATAATCCCAATCGTTTCCCGACGGTTTTCCACGGTTTCACGTATAATTTTGACGGTTGTCCGTACGCGTCCGAAATTTTTCAACACACGCGCTCATCCAAAAGCTTGCAAAAGCACAACAATAATCTTGTTTTTTATTTTCATTTCGAACTGTAATACAATCGCTTTGGGAATTTCACACAAGGCCATGTGGAACAATTAATCCGAATCAACCTTACAAACCTCATTTGTTCACCAGCGCAGCGTCACCAGCGTTGTATGCACCATCAAACCGCATTACTATTGGAAATCCAAATCATAGCCACCAAATATGTTTATTGTTTAGCTTGTCTGAATATGTTTTCGTTTTTCACATGTTTATTTGCTGCTTAAAACTTTAAACAGCAAACCTGGCAAGGAACGCCAATGTAAATTTCTGCACTGTAGTTTCGGCCGATTGCCGCAACTTACCAAGAAGCCTGCTGTTGTGACACGTGTTGACCGCTCGGTTGCTGCGATGCGAAAGAGGACGGTCGTCGGCGGCGTGTTTGCTCGTGCCAGACTCGTACGAGCCTTCGTGACGCCGATGACCTTGCGGTCGCGCGTCGCGACGTCGCAGAGTCGCGGATATCTAATGGAGCGCGAATAAGGCAGTCGCGGTGTTCAATGACGCGCGAATGCTGACGACTTGCATCTCTGCGCATGGGGTGCTCAACTGGTATGCCACATTAAGCAAAGTTGTAAGGAATGTCATACACTCCCGTGCAAAAGTTTGGGGTCACCCCCTCAAAAACATGGAAATCTGGAGCAACATTTGAAAAGGGCCCAAGAGGTCTTGTGTCTTTTTTCTAAAACGCTCCGTAGGGCCTAACAGCAGCCCTCTCACGCAAATAAACACCGTTATCCGAAAGATCGATGTTTGCTCTATCTGATAACGGTCTTAGTTTGTGTGAATAAGCTTATGGGGGCTCAGGAGCGACGTGTGAAGTCATTGTTTACCTTTGCTTGTATGCCCTTTTCAAATGTTGCTCCAGAAATGTTTTTCGGTGATATCTCAGTCATCTTTCATTTAATCCAGTCGTTCTCAGGCTCTATCGAAAGATAAAGAGTTAGATTTGATTCGTAGGTACTTTCCACAAATTTTCTATGAAATTTTTAGTATAAAAAGTTTACCTAAACTTACATGTTTTTCCTAAATCTGTACGAAAAATTGTTTTGCGTGTAATTCAAAATTGGGTCGACCAAATTTTAAAATTGAAGTTGCATTAGAACCCTATTTCTATCCTCTTTGAGAGCCATTCACTAGATTTTAGCGGAAAAAATCATAACATAATTTAAATTATCGAGTTAGGTTTACAAGTCACCGTGCAAAAGTTTGGGGTCACCCCTTAGGATGCTGCATCGTGCAAAAGTTTGGGGTCACCTTCCAAATGAAGTCTGAGTCGGATTTCAATTCACTTTGACACTTCAATTCTTTCTTTGATAGTTGAATGGCAAGACACAGAAATGTTTATGAAATGTTCATAAATTAAGTTTTCGACTAAATTAAGATAGAAAATAGTATAAAAAATCCATACTAAATCAACTAAGTACGTAATATAAAGTGCCAAAGAGGATGAAAGTGATATAAAAACGACTGATTCGTGAATTGTACCCTAATAACTGTGGGTGTTATAACCACAAACATACCATTACATCAAAATCCATAAGTTTAAGGAATGTTACATATTTTAATTTATATGACATTTTCATCAAAAAGTTATCCCTTTGCTTTGCACCAAAACACTAAATCTCGAATGTAATAGTACATTCGGAAAAACGACATTCATTGTAATGGTTTTTGGGAAAAATGTGTATTTGTGGTTTTACCACTTACAGTTATATAGGGTAGAATTCACGAATTAGTCATTTTTATCTCACTTCTATTCTCTTTAGTACTTTATATAATGAACTTAGCTGATTTAGTATGGATTTTATATACCATTTCCTACCTTAACTTAGTCTAGAACTTAGTTTATGAACATTTCATAACCATTTCTGTGTCTTGCCATTCAACTATAATAGAAGGAATTGGACTTGCACCAAAAAAATGACGATTTGAATAAAAAAACGACTCAGACTTCATTTGAAAGGTGACCCCAAACTTTTGCACGATGCAGCATACTAAGGGGTGACCCCAAACTTTTGCACGGTGACTTGTAATCCTAATTCGATAATTTAAATTATGTTATGAATTTTTTCGCTAAAATCTAATGAATGGCTCTCAAAGAGGATAAAAATAGGGTTCTAATGCAACTTTAATTTCTAAATTTGGACGACCCAATTTTCAATTACACGGAAAACAATTTTTCGTACAGATTTAGGAAAAACATGTAAGTTTAGGTAAACTTTTTGTACTAAAAATGTCATATGAAATTTGTGAAAAGTACCTACGAACCAAATCTAACTCTTTATCTTTCGATAGAGCCTAAGAACGAGTGGATTTTTTGTTTTTGAGGGGGTGACCCCAAACTTTTGCACGGGAGTGTAATTGGGAAACTTGTTGAACAATTGTACTATCTTCACAATTTTTGGGAATATGGGCCGTTATTTTTGAACGGCCCCTAAAACTCAGTTTAAATGTTGTACCTTTTTCTAGATATTTTGGGAATCACATTTTAATTTTGGGGTAACTTTTATAGTGCCCTGGAAAACACATCAAAACTCAAAAATTAATCATGGATTGAAATTTTAGGAGTTTGAACATGATGATAGAAGCGGTGTGGAATATATCAGTTTGAATTTTTCTATTAAAACATGGCCTTTTAACACAACTTTATACATAAAAGTAAGTTCGCGGAGTACTGAGTGAAAAACTCAATGAGTTTAGCTATAAATAACAATATTTATCAGAAAATATTTTCTTAACGGTGCATCAACATATGATTACATGCTACAAATAGTAAGCTCTTTATTTGAGTTGTTTTTGATTTTTTATAACAAATTTTGAACACAACAGTTCTAGCTACATTAGATTACTACTGCATTGCATACATTTAGGCGTTTATCGGTGTATGGAGATTTCTGCCCAAATTTACTACATTAATTCCATTTGACCCATTTTGTTAAAAGATAGAAGACCAGATTTGTATTCTGCTATGATCTATCTACCGAGAATAAGTGGCCGTTCATTGAAAAAGTAGTCGAAACGAAGATGCTTTTTCGAAATTAAACCTAAATTGTAACTAAAAACTGGTCAAAAAGGTGTAAAATTCAAAATGATTTATTTTTTCGTCTGGTACTTTCTGGTACCCGTTCTCTTGCGATTCACAAAGGATATGCCTTATATTTTATTGTCATTTTATCCAGATCGCGGAATGCTGCAGAATCTGAAAACTTTTTGAATGCTGAAAATGGTTCAAAATTAACAAAAAACATGATTTTGAAAACTCTTCTGTAAGAGAGCAAAATAAATGAAACCAGGTGAAGTTTTTTGTTTAAATGATACACCCTTATCAGGAGAACTGTGTTATATACTCAGTTATTTTTTCAAGTTGTCAATATTTCGATAATTGAAGTTCTTCCGATGAGTTATGATGCAAATGAGAAAAACAGTAGAGAAACCGTCAAATTTCGGCACTTATTCTTAAAAAAATATGCATCCCAAAGTATTTTATTGATTGCCACATGATGAAGCATAACTTCATTTATCTTAAAAAAATATTAGACTCTGGAAAACCCTGAAAAAAAATTTTCGACTTATGGCTAGGAATTTGGCCCATTTACGCCTGTGTGGGTCGGTGGATTACTGCTCCCATCCCAAACGGTGAACTACGAAGAAATGTGTGATCGATATCCTCATCTACGTGGTCTTCCTATCCAAAGGGGGGTGGTTCTGATGTCTCTACAGGGAACGGGAATAAGTTACCTTCTTAACAACTTCACACGACTCTGAAAAATTCTAAAGGAATTGTTGAAACTGTTTTCTTAGCAGCCCGTACTGAAACTCGTAGTTGGTAGGGATCAGCTTTAGCTAAAAATTTTAATTTATTTAGCGATTTCAATTATTAGAATAACAAATTTACACTTACAATTTTTCAGTTTTCTCCTTTCTTCTCCTTTAGGTTTGTGGATTCTCACAATACAATTAGCCCTGTAGAACTAAGTATATTTAACTAATTAGCAATCAATTATTCAATTTAAAGTTACAATCAATACTCACTCTAGGTTTAAGGAATTCAGTTTTAACTAGATTTTACAAATTATTTAGGATATAAAATTAATAAAGATGCTATCAAAACAACAGACTTTCTTTTATCGTTCAATCTCTATCAGTTTGCTTCGTCATCGATATTTGACACTCAACGTAGTGACATTCGACTTGTGTAGCCATTGACACCGCCGCATACCCTATTGTAATTCCTGGTGGTAGCTCGCCGAGGGGTACTCGTCGTCACAGGTAAGTTTTTTTGTACAACTGAAATTATATGACAACTAACATGTGGGGTCTCCAGTTAGCTTAGTGGTTAAGGCTATGGATCGCCAATCCGGAGACGGCGGGTTCGATTCCTGTTCCGGTCGGGAAAATTTTCTCGACTCCTTGGGCATAGTGTATCATTGTACTTGCCTCACAATATACAAATTCATGCAATGGCAGGCAAAGAAAGCCCTTCAAATAATAACTGTGGAAGTGCTTAAAAAGAACACTAAGTTGAAGTGAGGCAGGCCAAGTTCCAATGCGAACGTCGAGCCATTAAGAAGAAGAAGAAGAAGAACATGTCATATAATTACAATGATGCGAGAATGCCAGCAACTCTGCAAAACTACTGTTCGCAAGAGATACGAAGGGTGCAAGTACTTATAGGGATAGGGTGCAACTCAAAACTCTTCGCGCGCCGCACACACTGCTAAGAGACAGCACAACAAATTACAGAGAGGCGAGTACGTGCAATTGGTTGTGTGTAGGAGAACAAAGCCCAAAATGCCAAGATGGGATGAAATGGCCCAACTCATAAAAATATTTCTGTATGGGACGTGAATGCTGCCAAGATATGTTTGCATCAAACATTCTTCTAGAAGCTACCTAACTAACATTTTTGCTGTATAACAGCTTAAAGAGCATTCGTCCAAAGGCGTTTGTTCTATAAGCTGCTATGCAGCTACTTTTGTTAGTAGGGTAGGCCGCCAAACCCACGAAAAATCTTTTGATTTCCCAATGAAAGTTGGCAACTTCCGGTTTTTTGTGCTTGTACTTAAGGTTTTCTTGTGATTTTATTACCAGCCAAGTGTTTCCAACGAGATTGAGGTATGCATGGAGGCGCATGGTTGTTGATGTCTACGCTATCCGTGTTAGGGGTCATTCAAATATGACGACCATTGTTTTGCGGGGATTGGGGTTACACTCCTTTTATTGAGTTAACGAAAAAAAAGCGTGACAGAGGGAGGAAAGGAACTTATTCTTAATCACTTAACCTAATTTACAGCTCCTTTGTCCACTAGGGCACTACGTGAGCGATTCCAATTGGACGCTGCACTTACACATTGTACAGCGCCTAAATGTATGCTATTCTAATTCAACTATATCGAATTGGTGCCTTTGTGCTGCTTTCACTTTTCTACCCTGTCCACAGTAGAATGATGAGCACGATGATGCTGATGTGTGGCTGCTGTTCCTTTTCCAGTCCAATTGGGGGTCGTCCATTATGAGTTGCGGCTCGCCGATATCCCAAAATCCGAGTTAGAGCTATATGCTCCGAAGAGGGTCAGGTGTCAGCTGCTCTCGGGGGGAAAAGCAACTGACGAAACATTGCCGGGGCTGGGATCGAACCGATGACCATCCGCTTATGAAGCAAACGTGTGGACCACTGCGCCACGGGCCCCGACAGAGAGGAAAGGGAATCGGAAACGCCCGAAAACTGATGGACGTAATGTTTGAATGTTTTCATAAAGTGGCATCGTACCCCATGGCAGATGGCCTTTTCGTACCACTTCCGTTTTACGAACCAGTTTTTAAAATCGCAGTAAATCGATGGAAATACAATAGTTCAGTGAATATTTTTGCTGATGTATCGATCAAACATTATCTAGTTGCTGTTACCAGCTTGAAAGCCTAACAAATGAGGCTAATTATCATTGAAAACGACGAAAGTTTGAAAAATGGCATCTTACCCCACTTTGCCGTTCGCTGGTGATCTCCTGTCTTTCGCATTCTGTCGTATACACTCTCTCTGTGTTTGTCTCTGTGCTTGACTCGACCCAAGATTGATGAAATTTCGAATCTATCGATCCATCACTTGTAAAATCTAGAGTGACTGGAAGGGAGAGTGATGGCGCCAATGTCAAAATTGGAACAGCGATCATCTGTCAACTCCATACAAATTCCCGTTCCAAACGAGCAGGAGATCTGTCAAAACTGGAACATGACGGCACTCTCCCTTCCAGTCACTCTAGTAAAACCATGACAAGTTTAGGGATTGACTTGTTAGAATCCCAAAATGGCTGCCACAATGGCCGTCTTTATCCCCTATATTCACGATTTTGATCGCACAAATCAGTTCGTAAACAAAACCAGCGCACCCGAACTTTTTATTTCAAGCTTTTTACAAGTGAGCAAGAACAGAATAATGAAATGCATTTTTGTTTTAAGCTTGCTACTTGAGATTTGTGCGTCTGAAGTTTTGATGCACAGTTGAAGCGGGATTTCAAGACGTTTGACTTTGCCGAAAACACTCTCTGTAGAGCTAGTGCTGCTATTTGTCTCTCGCACAATTACAAAGTTCTCACTCATACGTCTCTGTCTCTCGGCAAAAACGGGAGACCAGCAGTTGGGACTGTGTGAAGCACTGGCTTTTTTCGAACCGCACTGTGCATGCAGACAATCCCTGAAGAAGACCTGGAGCGCAGTGTGCAAAGTGGGTGGATCAGGTGGAAAGATTCAAATATTTCCGTTTATTTCTTTTCTTTATAACAGAAATTCATATAAATAAACACAATACAATCCCTATAGCCACAGCTTAAAAGGCATGGGTATTTGGCATGCCCATGGTGAGGGTGACAGGTTCAATTCTCGGTCGGTACAGGAACTTTTCAAGAACTAATTTTTCTTGAGTTTCTTGGACATAGAATATCTTCGTGCCTGCCATCTGATATACATATGCAAAATGGTTATTGGCAGAGGAAGCTCGAAGTTAATAACACTAGTTTACAGCATTTTTGAACTCGGTAAGCTGATGATCATTTTTGGTGTAGAAACATGCCCTATGTTCGAAAACGCGTAAGAAAAAAAAATTACAGCAGAGCGGACATTTTTTCGTCTCTTCATGAATTGAAATTGATTTTTGTTCTTTTCTAAACAAAGTCGCTCACTTCACACATCTCATTCTCCGTAATCAATGCTCCGATTGAGCTGATTTTTTTTACTGTATCTCTCCTACATATGATACGTCAAATAAACGTTGAGAAAGAATTTTTAAATTGTTTTTTTCTTATTAAAAAAAATATATTTCTTCATATATTTTTGGAAGTTTTACTAAAATTTAAGGAGATTGTCCCCAAAACTTGCCAGTATCTTGAATTTCATCAATCTGACGCACCTGCATTCACACGATCAAATGGTATTATATTCAGCTTTTAATTTTTGGAAAAAGATTTAAAATTGGTTGAGCAAAACGCAAGATAGGGTATTGTACCATTTGGGCAGGTGTACCTATTTTGGGCACTTGCCGCTATAACTAAGTAAGTTTCAAACCGATTGATTTGAATTTTTGTACAGAGTTAGATACTGCACGTACCTAACTCTATACAAAATCAATCGGTTTGAAATTGACTTAGTTATAGCGGCAAGTGCCCAAAATAGGTACACCTGCCCAAATGGTACAAGACCCTATTTGAATTTTATTAAATTCCATATTTTAAAAAGTTTATGCTTCTCCAATGCACTATTACGAAAATAAAAAAATACATAAAGTTTTAAAATTTGGCATGTTTTTAAATTTATTGACGAGGTAGCTCTACCAGAGAACGGAATTTTATAATCATTGAGGATATTTGAAACAGAACGTAAAAGTTCCACCGAAGAGCAGTGGTGTTTTATAATAGGCCATTTTTTCATTGTTGAGAATTTTTCTATCGATAATAACATTTTTCAAAGTCGTTGTTGAGTGATATGTTATTTTTTTATCTGTAATAACGAGATTTTTAGCCCTAGTGGGACTTGATCCCAGGTCCTCGGCGTGATAGTCAAGTGTTCTAACCATCACATCAGGTCCGCTCCTCTGGGATGTTATTTATGTGTACATTACTGCTAACAATATTATGAATTTTCAAGATTTGTAATTGAAAAAATTCCATTCGCTACAAGTTATTGAAACGTTGAAAAATCTTACAAAAACTATCTTTTTATGCGGATTGGTGAGCACCCTGACCATTTTCAACTAATTTCCGATACATTCTTCAATTGGGTGCCATGCACAAATTATGTCACGCATTTATGGGGGAGGGGGTTTTGCAGAACGTGTCGATCCATGCAAAAATGATGAGATCCAGCAAAAAGTATGACATGGGTGAGAGGATGATTTGTTTTTGGGTGACATAACACGTGTATCACCTCTAGGATGGATCTTGCAAAATTTGATGACTCAAAATCAAGTGTAGCAGTCAAGTACTTTTTACATATTCCCTATTCAATATTTAAAAGTTTATACTCCTCCTCAAACGAAAATAGCAACGATAATTAATTGATATTGATGCTATTTTTATTATTATTATTATTATTATTATTATTATTATTATTATTATTATTATTATTATTATTATTATTATTATTATTATTATTATTATTATTATTATTAAAAATTTAAAGATAAAAATAAATCTTTGAGTAATTTATTTCCGAAATTTTTCTATTTTTCTAAAAATATGACAATAGTGTGATTAAAGCTGCTGATGCATTTGTTTCTGTTGGAAAATCATAGTAATATACGATAATGTTATTTGCAATGAAGTGAAAAACGTTGTTTTCGTACGTTTTACTCTCTCAAACGTCCCATAAAAAATGTAGCTTGTTCCTAAAAAAGACACTAAAAATCAAAACCGAGTGCTCTAAGCATAACTCCAGTCAGTCGTTTTGGTAAAGTTCTGCAATGCAGCTGGATTTAACGCTCAGCCGATTTGCCTGACCAAGGCATTAATAGTTTATCTAATAACAATGATATCTCAATGATAAGGCTAATAAAAACAATACCATAAAGCTATACCAAACTTTGTGCCATGCTACTTTGTTGATGGGAAGCAACGCCCAAACGTATGGAGTCGTATATTTCGGAAAGACTCATTGGAATTGCCGTGCGTGCATGATACCACCCAACCATGCTCTACACATATTGCAATATAATGAAGGGCTCGTTCCAGTTTAGTACCACGCCGAGAACCTACGCCTGATGAGACTAAGATTTTATTGTTATTATTTTATTATCATCAATGGCTCCTGTTGAAGTGGATGATGGCGGTAAGCAGTGACGGGTTGATGGCACCCGCAGTCGATTAGAAGCTTAGGTTAGAAAATTATAATTTGCTTTGCTTTTACGACCCGGACAGAGCTCTCTGAAGTGATATTCTATATCCTGGATGATGATGGATCATTCGTATTGAAGGAACTGATGCAGTTGTGTAGACGGGGAGGTTGTTGATCTAATTAGCTTCCCAAATTGGAATCACAGCAAGGGCCCGTATAGCCACAGCAGTTAACGCTTGGATATTCAGCAAAACCATGCTAAGGGCGACGGGTTCAATTTCTATTCGGCAAGCCTGTCAGTGTGATGGCATTTGTCATTGGGGCGTTGTATAACAGAATCGGTTTAAACTATTGAAAGAGTGTGACTAATCTTATTTGATTCAGTTTTATCAATATAAAAACAGTAATAGAAATAATACGTCTTGAGCTACACATCTTTAAAAAAGAGTTTTTCATTGTAAACATTGTCTAATCGTCCTCATAAAACGATAAATGTCAATAATTAATAATTTGCTATGCAGGTATCCGTCTTTCTTACGAAAGGCTCAAGTTTCGGTAGCTCCATGTGCAGCATATTCCCAACACATTTCCACGCCAATTGCATTGGTTTTTCCGAATGTTGTGCATGCTCTGTGTGTACTGCCGCGCTTATCGTATGACATTCGTCGGCTATGGTATTGCAACTTGTTGTCCTTTTTTTTCCATTTTGCTCGGTTTTCTCAAACATGTGTGGAACAGTAGGTGGTTAGCTGTGGGTTGCCTTTCTCAGTTCGGTTGGCGCTTCCTATATATAGAGCAGAGAGTGTCTCGGCAACTTACCGACTAAACGTGTGTGTATTTGCAACATTACGTTTCTATTCTATTTTATGATCAGAAGATAAAGTTATGTGAATACAAATTGCTTCATTAGGAAATCATTTTCAAGCGAAAAGAGTTAGTCCGATTCGAGTTTATATGTACGATAAATAGATGTAGCTAGGAAAGTGGCTGTAGTTTAGTGCAGTGGAAAAAGGAATGTTTGTCGGAAGTGCAACTAGAACGAGGCTGTCGAGTTTCTGATCCGAGACAAGAGTTCCTGAAATAAAATTGTACTTTTAAGCGTTCAGGGTCCTTTTAGGAAATGTTATAATAAAATATATTATAATAATTCAGTTTGGTTGGGAAAGATTTGGCGCCAATTCAACAGGTTTTGAAATATCCCCCATAACGAAGGGAACAAAAGTACAGGAAATACGTAAGTTCCCCTATGTATCTATATTTTCTAGTCGATCTAATTTCAATTAATATGCATAATTTGCAATAAACATTAACTAACCAACATAAACTTTTTTATATAAATTTTTGAGTAAGTTATGAGAAGAATAAGGGAAAGAAAAAAAAAAAAAGAAAAATATAGAAAAGCAAACCCGAGTAGGTGAAAAATCTGATAAACAGCATATTTAGTTATAATTCATTGAATTACTGACTAGCAAAAACTGATGTTGGTTTGATTGATATAGAGGTAAAAGATCAGAAATAACAGCAAAATCTAATATGGTGAACTACTCAATAATAGCTCATTAAGATATTAAAAGATCAAAACAATAGCAGACAAGATTTGTCATTTTTTTTCCTAGAAAAAAAGTGTCAGCATCCGGCATCAAACCTACGACCTTAGGATTCACAGGCGGTGATGCTTATCACTTAACTGTGGCTCACTGTTGTGAATAACATGGGAAAAATAGCATGCGGTTATTCGTTTCCACAGCTCAGCCTTTCTGATGGCATTTCACTAACATTGAGCCACCTCTATGGGTGTATGTGTTCCACTTCGTGCTAAACTTGTTCTTATATTAAAATTTTCAGCTAGGGTATCGCGCCACTTGGGCGGTGGCTTCTATATTCGTCTGTTTTCCACTGTAACTCAGTCAATTTTGAACCAATTGACTTGAAATGTTGTACACGAGTAGATACTATACCTATCTCACCACATTCCAAAAGTTGTGTCAATTGGTTCAAATTTGACTGAGTTATAGTGGAAGACAGACGAATATAGAAGCCACCGCCCAAGTGGCGCGATTCCCTATTTCGACAAGAACAAAAACTGATATCATATCACTTTGAGCTATTCGTGTGATATTCATTAGATTTTTGAATAACACATCAAAATCACATCGAGCTATGACAGCAAAAAATGTTCAATTTGAGATATGATTTAGATATTCTCGTCTACCCGGGAAGGTAAAGAGAAAAAGTGAAGATGAAAATAGAAATGAAAAGAAAAATTACAACAAAAAATACTTATTGAACATTTTGAGATTCAATAACGGTATCGTTTATAAAGTCAATAACAATGCGGACCACGTCATTGGGAAATGTAATTATAACTCATTTTATGTTCATAGTAGTTTCTGAAAGAATTATTTGTTAGAAAGATATCGTAAGAAGAAAGTGTAGTAGTACGCACCGAAGAAAAAAAATTAAAAGAAACAAGCGCAAGAAGAAAAAATAGGAATAAAAGAAGAATGTAAGTTCTACCGTTAATAACTAGATATGATAGACAGTACAGTAAGTTGCCAATGAATGCAAACATCATTATGTCTTTGGAAAAAAAATTGAAGAAAATTCAGTTTAAAATGCTTCCACCCTTGCCCTACCGTAGCATAGCTGTCCCATGTTAGCAAGGTTTCCGTATACCATAAGACAACTATGCTGCACATGACAATGCCTTGCAAATGTTCGAACTATGTCCTACGACCCATCCAGCTACCTTCAAGCTAATGAGAAACCGACCGACAAGGGATTGACATAAAATCAAAGTTCTCTTATCGGTTATTTTTCATGGCATCGTTAAATATTTTATACACAGAACCATCATGGATCATCGTGACGTAAGGATATACCAGATGGACCTGCTACTGGGAACACCCAATCCTCTAGAGAGCGAGTTATAGCCAAATCGTCCATCGTGACGTTGACCTGCTGGGTAGAAACTTGATACGTTCGTGGTGATGATTTTCGGATGTGGCATTGAGGCTGCTACCGCTACGATTTCTGCAAAAGTAGTGAAGAATGATGCTTTTCCGATAATGGCAGCTTGGGTGTGTGAGCGAGGGAACTTTCTACACAAGGACGACGACGACGAAGACATACTTTATGCCAGATGCTATTTGAATTTTATCAGCACGTGTTCATAAAACTTTCACCAGTCAGTGGATGACTAGACTATCGTCACCGAAATACGTCTAAATACGCGTGGCAAATGTGTTGTCCTTCACGTCGCGTCGTATATGAGTACTAGGGAGCAGGAAGATAGTTTCCCAATTTGCTTCCACTGGGATTAGGGCTTTCGCTGTGGGGAGAATTCGACAGGTAGGTATGAACGACTACTTGCTGATGCCTCCGACGCGTGATGATGCGGTAAAGGTGTGGTTGTCACGTTGCGTTATGATACCGAGAGATCGTTCGTCCTCTGTTCGCTTGTTGATGTTATCTTGACAAATGCTACTGACTGGGGAAATGCTTGTAGGTGGCAATGGCAGTTTGCTCATCTATTTCATGCAGTGAATATTAATAAAGACATTCAATAAGAATAAAAGCATTTTCGGGTATTATTAATTCCGAGCGGCGGGGAATCAGTCGACACATTTCGAACAAAGTTGAACGCATATTTCCATAGATCGTGGCTGTGATAAAATAGAAATATTATGTCCTGATACCATTTGTCAGATGGGAGTGTTGTAGGGTGTTGTTAAACGAGATTTGTCTAATTATAAGAGAGTGATGTGGTTTCGAAGGCATATTCAAGGGTGTGATAAATCAAAAGGGTGCAAATAATAGAAATTTAGTAAAATGTGGTATTCAATATTAATAAAAAAAAAACTTGTGATCACTTACTTTTTAACAAATTCATACATTTTTTATTTCATGCGAATGCCTACTAATACGCATAACAAGGTTGCGCAACAATTAAATTCCAGTAGATGTACTGTTCTTCGTTTTTTTATTGCTCTTCTAACGCCACGAGCTCCACAGCTTGGTCATCGTCACTAATGGGGATTTTTTTGACTACCGTACGGGTTTAAGCCGAAGGGTCTTAGATTTTTGTGAAACGTTTTCCTTAGGCAGGAATAAAAAAAAAGAAAAAAAATCAGGGTCGCTTATTTTTCCGGAAAACTCAGGTGGTTTTTTTTTATTTTCCACTGACACTACTTGCTTTGAAAAATCATAACTCAAGAACGAAGCATCGTAAAAACCAAGTTTATTTTTAGAAAATGTAAGGAAATTTTCTCAGAAATAAAAAAAATATGAAGAGGAAAAAGTTTTCCACAAAATTTGCCACGTTTGAGAAAATTCATGAAGAAAAGCCGGAAAAACTTTGCCTGAACTCGTGCAAAAAAAAAAAAAATTGGGAAGGTTATTTCATAAGCTTTAATCGCTGAAATATTCGAAATGCACTTTTTTTTCGTTTCTGAGTTATGGCCTATTTTGTGCAAAATGACCATATTATATAGGCTTACGTGGTCATTTTTACAAAATTGGCCGAAACTCAGGAAAGAAAAAAAGTGCATTCCAAAAATTTCAGTGATCAATGCTTATGAAATCACCTTCTCAAAAATATATATTTGTTTTAAATTTCCACGAATTTGGGCAAAGTTTTTCCGACTTTTTTTTATAAATTTTCTCAACGGTGGAAAATTTTGTTCAAAACTTTTTCCACTTCATTCATATGAATATCTTCACTGAAGATCTCTATTAATGAAAGACAAGCAGGGTGAAACATTTTCATTTTGCTCAGATCTCAATAATGTGCCATTTTGCCCCGATTTACTTAAAAACTATTTTTTAATTGAGTAGTTAAAAAAAATCATATCAGTGTTATGATTTTGTCATACATTTTTGCATGAAAAAAAGTGATTTTTTTTTGGAAAAAATCGTCGCCGTTTGAAAATTAAAAACATTTTCAAATATTGAGATCGTTCATGGACACGACACATAAATAGAGAACACTTTAAAAAAATGGTTGAAACCGATTGAGAACTGTTTCTGCAATCGTAGTCATCGCATCGATGTTTTTGGAAAACATAATTCCGAGATAATCGCTTTGAAAGTTTCAAGTTTGCACTACGGAGTTGTGGTGGGGATCGCGATCGTGTGGCATTGTTCGAAGGAAAAAGTGAAAAATAACGCGTGTTTGTAGCAGTTGCGATGGGGATCTCGGTCGCGTTGCATTGTTCGAAAGAAAAAGTGAAAAAAGACGAGTGTTTGGGGCAGTTGCGATTGGGATCGCGATCGGGTGGCATCTTTCCAAGTGATAAACATGGATGCACACTTGATAGCAAACAGTATTGCAGAAAGTTGAAGGAGTTAAGGAGTGGTTGCGGTCATCCGACGACATGGAACTGGGTGAGATCATTCCGAGTTTTTTTTCTTCACATACTAGAAGAAGTTGGGGTATATGGAAAACTTTTGGACACTTGTATTGTCTTTCATTAGAATATTTTAATTAATTAAAAATTTACATGTTTTGAAGATTGAAAAAAAATCTTATTTGCATTTTTTTTAACTTTTTTAGCGTGTAGGAATTTTTCAATATTATGAAAATTCACACGATTATATCTAAAAGTCACCCATACATCAATTTTTTGTTATGTCATGTCATTTTTAAATTACATTGAGTGAAAAAACAGCCATAAAATTAAACCCTTTTCAAATAGTAGTCTAGATAAATTAAAAAAAAACCAATGTATGCAAAGTTGCTTCAAATTACATACATAGTCTTCATACCTACGAAATTCAAATTGGATTCTGAGAGAATGCCACCAACCCCTAAGTCGAGTTGGCGTGAAATTCGTCATACATTCTTAAAACACAAAACCGAAAATGTTCAAAGTGCCATAACAATTTTTTGCCATTATGAAATGTTTACAGGAAAAAAAACAAAAAATCACGAAGCTTTACGAGATATCTAATTTTTAGTATCAATATTCAGTTTTTTTAGAAGGAAAACTAAATAAATTTTTCAATGTGTATTTTAATGAGAGTAGCCATATATTAATCTACAACCACAGACAAACAGACGTAACACTTCGAACATTTTTCGATTCAAATCATAGTCACGGAAACATGTTCGCCCAATGCTATAAGGGCTGAGTTTGGCTAACCATCAACTAGGTGGCGGTAGTGGGCAAACGTCAAACTCGAACAAAAGCGATGCGAGCGCCACGCATGGACAGTTGGCCAACTATCAAATTTTTAAATAGATCGTTAATTCGGTGTACGATTGGAAATATCAAAGTGTTACGTCTGTTTGTCTGTGCTACAACTTTGTTACACCTTTCAGATCTAACAAGCAGTTTCCGTGATTAGTCGAGACTCGATGAAAAGTTATAATATAAAAAAATGAATAATAATTTATTGGCCTTTTCCTTAAGCGTAATTCTGGAAAATTAAACTAGCTGAGATGAATTTCAAGAATTCAAACACGTCTGGGTAAAATCACACATTTGTGGGCGTGGCAAAACACACGTGTTCGTCTATGTGTATTTTCCGGAATCTATCGGTGACGTTTCGAATTCGAATAAGATGAAGTTGGAAGCCTAGGGCTACAAATAGCATCGTGACCCTACGTATATTGACATGGTAGTGATAAGCAGTATGATTTCGTTGAAAGTTATTGTAATTTGTGAGATAATTTATGTAGGTTTTTTTAGCACATCATACCATTGAAACACTCTCACTTTTATTTCTTCATTGATAAGGTGCCTACAATGGGCGATTCAAAATACACTCGAACAATACTTTTCCGGATGAACAAGTTGAATGAGTTTCTCATTTTGCGACTGTGTGGATGTGATGAGCATGACGAGCAATAGTGGGCAATCAGCTTTACATGAAAGTCATGCCTACCCAGCAGCAGACTTAATGGTGAGAAAATCGTACCAATTTTGATGAAGGAGCAACTTTTGTTCCGACAAGTAGGTGCTTTCAGTCTACACATACCTACACATTGGGTGAAAAGTTTCACGTTTTGCCTGTGGCAGGCAGCTATGCACTTGCAGTAGAACCTCCATCAGTCCGCTCAGAACGAAACACCAAAAATTGCAACATATTAACTGTAATCTGTTATCTTTCCAAAAAGTGATTCCATATGCATGAGGGATTTTCCATATCTCTTAATATTTGTTGAGGCCAAGGGACGGGACCGGAGAGGCTCTTGGAACACAGAACAGTTGCACTATATACTCGGTGCAACTGCGGTAGCGCGGCGGTGTAGGTTCACTCGAAGGAGTGCAGTTTCTGGAATGTGTGCCGAAAAGTGAATGAAGCCACATTGTATGGCGGCATATGCGAATGGCAGCCGAGGCTTTTCCGTGAAGGGTTCTTGCACAGCACAGGCACTCATCAGTGTTTGCGGGGGAACTATGTTTTCCATTTTTGGCTTCAACTTTGCTACGAAGTTAAACTGCACTTGATTAGTTGTTGGTTGGGCAATAGTTTTCGAAAGCTAGTACCTCTAGAAGCCTGTGGGTTATTGTTTGTTGAAATAGTATGGATGCTGGCACTATAGCTGTTAGTTTGGTAGGGTTAAATGCTGAGAATTTGGTTGGTCGCCTCTGCATGCTGATCCGGTTCTAGGGGGCAAATATTATGCTATAATTTCCATCCCCACCACATGGAGAAACACACGGGTTGAATGTTTATCATCACACTTTGTAGGGCTTGCATGTGGAACTATCTGTCGAGATGCTCTCAACGGTTTGTTTCTCTACACTTTCTCGTCGTCCTGTTTCTGTCAAGAGATTTCATAAGTTATCTTAATATAGTTCCAAAGCAGGCATCCGATGTAGGTAGTCGGTTCAGTGGGAAGACAACGAAAAGAGAAAAAGTTTATATTAAAATATTCTGTATCGTCTTGATACGTTTATGAATATTTTCACTACATCAAATTAAGTCGGGGATAGACGTTTAAGACTTTGGAAACGAGCACGAGCATCAGAGCGCTTTATCCTTGATGGTTCACCCGATTTCCCACACCACCCTCGTGAGCTGTGGTACGGTGGTGGTGGCGTATCCTTTTAGCTTACCGGTCGGTTGGGAAAAGGATGCATTTGCATGGCGATGCTTTCTGGAGGGCAACTCGTTTCGTATGCGCATATCATCGTGTGTGGAGAGATTAGAAATACATGCATGCAGTTTTGCATATCATAAGTCGTCTGAGTGAAAATAGCAATTCCTTCTTCTGGGATAGAATCGTTCTTGGGGAGTTAGTCTTGTTGTATACATGCATGTATGTTTTGCTTGGTTGTGACAACTTCGGTTGCAGAAATCGAGACCAAGAAAAATGTATCTCATTTTAAAGTTTGAAATCCAAGTCATATCGAGCGGGAAAACATTGTGCTTATTTGTACTTTATTTAATTGCGCTTCAAAGAGAAAGTTTTCTGTGAGTTCTAAGAAAGCATATCTTTATGGATAAAAAAACACATTATGTCAAACTCAAAGGCAAACAAAATTTATGTAAAATTGCGTGACGAATACAGCAAAATTCAAACATTTCTGGAGCAACATTTAAAAAGGCCCAAGAGGTCTTGTGTCTTTTTTTCGAAAACGCTCCGTAGGACCTAACAGCAGCCCGCCCACACAAATGAGCACCGTTACCCAAAAGATCGATGTTTGCTCTATCTGATAACGATCTTAGTTTGTATGAATAAGCTGACGGGGGCTCAGGAGCGACGTGTGAAGTCATTGTTTACCAATGCTTGTATGCCCTTTTCAAATATTGCTCCAGATTTACTCATTTAGGTCATGTTTTCTGGATGCATGTGTTGGTTTTGAGGATTTGTTGGACTTTGCCAAAATATTTAAAAATCCCAAGTTTTTAGATGTTTCGCACTACGATGGCATTCAGCGTGCCTGTCTGGGTCATATTGACCCTAACATCCTCCTAGGGTTAAAAAACAAAGTTCAAAGTAAATTCTTGATGGTACGCACTTCTTTCTATCAAATCTAGCTTCAAATAACAAGAAAATATGTATAAATTGAGCATGAGCATGATTGGCCATTCATGGTTGCTTCTCTGGTAGTGAACGATCATTCAATAACTTTTCAATAATCAATAACAACGCTGGCCGCATCAGAATGTAGGTCAATTGATTAGGATTTTTTTTTCATCGAAGCAGCTGTGCGAAATTTAGTCAATAATTGATTAGGCTGCGTTCAATCAGCGGAACTTTTGTGGCATAATGATAATAAATATAAGTATGTATAGTCATTAATAGTTCAACCACCAAGTTCCATACCTCACAAGAGTTATTACATGGCGACCGTGACAGAACTACAACGTATTTATTGATTACTAGCTGACCCGGCAAACCTTGTATTGCTCATTTAAATTGTGGCTCTTGCACTACGACACAGTTTTTCTAATGTTTTTGTTAATTTTCTTATCTTGTTCTACATATGAACATTAGGGCAGTTCAGACTTTAACCATGCCAAAAATTCAAAGCTCCCATATATTTATTACAATCCTTGGTGCAAAACTAGAGTCCTGTCAGATTTTCAGACATTTCGGTGGTGATTTAATGGTGGCCCAAAAGCAAAATAGGTTTATATGGGAATTACTATGGAGAATATTCGATAATGGTTCTCCTCGTTGTAGAGCATTACCACATGGATAAAGTCATAGAGTAAAAGCGGAATTGAATTCTTCAGATTTCATTGATGAATGTTGCCGAAGACCGGAACTCATTTCGACAATCGGATGAAAAGTTATTAAACAAATTCTCACTCGCATGCGCATCTTCATACACGATTCCCTTCAAGGTGTGCAAGAAGGTAACACGCATACTATGATTGCGTGTCAAGCATGTCCGTCGAGCTGTGGTCTTCTGTTCATGCATGCATGGATGAATATCGATTAATAACTTCTGTCTCGTGAGTCGAAACGAGTTGCGGTCTTCGGCAACATTCATCCTTGAGGTCTGAAGAATTAAATTCGGCTTGGACCCTATGACTTTATCCATGTGGTGAAGCTCTACAACAAGGAGAACCTTTTTCGAAAATTCTCCATAGTAATTCCCATATAAACCTATTTTGCTTTTGGGCCACCATTAAATCACCACCGAAATGGCTGAAAATTTGACAGGACTCTAGTTTTGCACCAAGGATTGTAATGAACATATGGGAGCTTTGAATTTTTTACATGTTTAAAGTTTGAACTGCCCTAATGAACATAGCCACCTTGAGGACAACTTGAACCGTTCAAAAATCTTGTTGATCATATTTCATTGTTTATTAAGTTGTATGGCTCCAAAGGGTATGTAAACTCTTTTCCTAGTCAACACACGATCGCATATGATGTTGCATAGGATGCAAAAGTGGAGGCGATATACGCACACTTTACACGTGGTTAAATGGAAGCATGTACGCATATGGCCTCCACCACAATAGCATCCTATTCAACATCATATAAGACTTAGCTGGGTTGTATATACAGTACCAGAGACACGTTATCTTCCATTTAGTACATTTGTCCCCATCCGTTTTCATAATCCAATATTGTAGACTTAGTAGAAGTTCATATTTCTATTAGAACATGCTTCTTACCCTGAGTAACACATAGCTCGTGTTTTATTATTATTATTTTTATCTTTGGTTTATTTTTTATGTCAAAGCCCACTCTTTCATAACACTGCAAAAGAACAGCCTATATAAAAAGAAGGAAACATCTCAGATAAAGAATGCTGTTTGGTTGCTTACCAACTTTTTATCTTTGTAACTTAAAGAGTTAACAGTTCAACTGCCATAAACTACAACAGTGACACTGGGAAGAAAAACCTCCGATAAAAAGAAGGTAACATTCATGTATGTTGTAAAATTTTTAGCAGTTGGTCCGTAAAAAATGTTACATTTTCTCTGTGTGTGTGACTTGAAAGCACAGCCTATCACCAAGGAAAAATCTCTGATGGAGTGAGCATTATAAGTAGCAGGAAGTACAACCTGTGTGAGTGTGAGAGAGGACATGGTAATCATACTGCCAGTGTATTTAATAAACATTCGTCCTGATTTCCATCCGGGTAATTCTTGATTCGGCTCTACGTACTTCGACCGTACACTTTTTCCTAGTTTTGCAAAAAAATCTATTTAATTTGCATGAGAACCCCCTCCACCCTCTGGAAGGATTTACAATATCATAGATATTTCATGCCTTCAAAAATGTCCACATGACAAATTTAGTTCATTATACACATATTATGCAGATAATCTCTGCATTCTGTTTCATTAGGGTGGTGGCCCAAGTAGCACAACATGTCTTATAGAAATTATTTCGACTCCAATATGACCAGTTACGAAGTTTTGGTGTGAAGCAATAAAACCGATTTGCAGACTGCTATACGACTGAAAAAGCGCAGAAGGTGGAGCCTGCGCAACATCTTTGTGATGTCATATTCATGTTTCATATGAATCTGAGCATACTTGATTATGTATCTTAGTATGTTTTCCATTATATATTTTCAACAAATTCTAGAAAACAGTGCCTTGGCAATCAAGATGTTTTATTACTGTAAATAATTAAGTTTCAAAATGTCAATAATAAAAATCGACAACTGCGAAAATCGACATGCATCAATAATTCTACCAAGCCACTTTAACGCCTAATTGCCTTACTGTGGTCATAAATTTTAATGCCAATCATTTTTTACGGTGAAATAGACTATTGTACCCCGATAAAATTAATGCGCCTTATAAATCAGTATTTTTTGAAGAATTTTGCATCAAAATAAATATCAGTGACAATCGTTCGTACTTGAGTGGAACGCTGATGAAAGCGATGGAAGAGTGAACGGTCGTCGGTCGTCAGTGACAAGCAGGGCGCGGAGGCTGAAACTTACCGCATTTCGTCGTTCCCGCGTTTTCGTATTTTTCTTTGTGTTTTTTGTTCGCACTTTGTGTAAACGATCGACGATGGCTCGGTGGCAAGAGACCACATTGCCCGCATCGTGGTGCTCGTGTCCGTCGTTATTCCGAGTTCGGAAATGCTGAGACCAAACCAAACATAGAAAACCAGCTGGTCAGGATTACCCGGTGAGTTCGTTCCTTATTATTACTTTTTATATTTGAACATGACATATATGGGGATCTCGGAGGGGTAGCCTAAGGAAGTTAAATGAACTGGTTTCCGGGCAAATGTTCGTGGGGTGGCCAGACTTTGTCACGAGATAACAATTATCATGTTGTTTTCCGAAGGTCTCCAGTGAATTTAGCTTACCCTGCTACAACAAACCATCAGGTAGATCATTCCGTTCCGGTATGACTCTGCAGCCATAGGTAATCCTTGCGCTGATGGTGGGTACACAATCATCATCATCATCATCAATTTTGCATCAAAATAAATATATAGTGTTCATCTTATTTTAACACAAAAACTCAAATATGCTTTACAGTCGAGACTCTTATAAGATCACTGGTCGGGGGCGCAATAGGAATCCGCTTAATAGGAGACTAAGAACTTATGGGATTTCGGCTTTTTGGGGGTGTGGCCTATTATCTCGGGTGTGTTAAGAGTTAGCGCAATACTTTCTTCGGCAAAGTTTTAGGGCTTGATAAGATCTGCCATTTAGAACTTTGGTTCATATGAATAGTTGACAAATTGGCCGCTAGAGGGACCATCAACAGTTTGGTGCTAAATTGCACTACAGGAACCATATCAGGTTGTCAAGCAAACGTTACGATATGCGACAGCTCGAGACCCTGATAATTTGGAAGTATAGTGTCTTCGGGAAAGCTGTTGGATACGCCAATAACTTACTGACGATGAGTTGCGAAGTTCGAAATTCCTCCACTGGGCGGCGCTAGTGAGCAAGTAAATTTCCAAAACCTCATATCTCAGAATCCCGATAACTTAGAAAGTTGGTGTCTTCGGCAAAGTTGATCAGTATGACATAACACGGTGTGCCGAAACCCGTTATTAACAAATAAAAATGTCCACCCAAGTGGCACCCGGCATTCGGAAGATATACTATTCTAGTATCTCCTCTGAAAATTTGAAAATGTTTCATCGAGGGAAACTAAAGTTTTTGTGATTTAAATATTTTGAGCCATTTCTATAGGATCCTCTTATATGAGTAAATATGCACGCACGTTGTGCCTGATACCACTATTAACAAATAAAAATGTACTCCAAACTCACACCCGGCGTTCGAAAGATATACTCTTCTAGTTCCTCCGAAAATTTGAAAATGTTTTATCGAGGGAAACCAAAGTTTTTACCGTTTGAAGATTTTTCTATAATTTCATAGGATTAGCTCATATATGGCTATATTGTCATACGGTGCTCTTCATATCTTAAACCAATAATATCACTGCTAAACAAAATTTAATAAAACTTCGTATTATGCGATGAGAAAAAAAAGAACAGGGTTTTAGAACCTTAGAAATGAAATAATTTTCAAAAAAAATATTGGAACGGGACTTCATAGTTCAAGATCAAAGTTTGAATTGAGAGCATGGGTTGTTCAATTGATATTCGCATTAGAGTTTCTAGGGTCCCAAACCCCTATTATTATTATTATTTTCTCATCCCATAACACGAACTAGTGCTGAACGGTGTCATGAGTTTCATAAATTCCAAAAGTACAATAAATATTCAAGCAACTTCTCTGAAAATTTGGCAACATTTTTTTTTATCTGTATTAACGAGATTTTTAGCCCTAGGCTAGTTCATCTCGGGTCCCACGCTTTACTTCCCTTCCGAAGGAAGAACTCACATTTTGTGAGTTTGTCGGGAGTGTGATTCGATCCCAGGTCCTCGGCGTGATAATCAAGTGTTCTAATCATCACACCAGGTGCGCTCCACATTTGGAAACATTTCATTGAGAGGAATACCAATTACCGTAGTTTGAGAATCTAATTAAACTTTCTAAGTGTTTGGCACCTTTTTTTTTTGTTTTTAAGCACGTTATAAATATGTTGGTATCCTGTCGATGAATTTGAAAACGTTTCATGGTGAAAGGAGAGTTAAACTGGATTAACAGCCAAATGTTTTTGTATTCCTAGGAAGCTTTGTAAATCGTTGGCATAATGTTTAAGATATTAAAGCATTTAAAGTAAACCTAATTGCCAATCGTTTTACTACCTACTAACGTGTCTTCCGTGAATTTAGAAATTTTACATTTGGATGATCATCAGTAACAACAATTTTAAGCTTTGATTTCAATTTCATTAGAAATATGCATACTATCGCTTTATCTATAAACACGGCTAAAAACACCTGCCGAGTTTTGTAATAGTATCGCAAAAAATGTGATATATAATCAATGTTTTAGATGAGTTGCAAAATATATATTCATTGCGAGGAATGATTAACATGAGAAATTGAAATAATATTCTATGAAGTTACTTAATTTTCAATACACTTTATCATATCTTATATTTTCAAACCCCTGTAATTTGCGTTCGTTTCAATGAAATGCTGACAAATTTTCAGAGAAATTGTTTGAATGTTGTTTCTTTGGAATGGTGTTTGTGAAACTTTTAATATTTGTTTATGATTTGAAGAGCCAATGAAACATCCTATGACAATATTGCCATATATGAGCTTATTCTATGAAAATAGAGGAAAATCTTCAAACAGTAAAAACTTTGGTTTTCCTCGATAAAACATTTTCAAATTTTCGGAGAAGATACTAGAATAGTATATCTTTCGAATGCCGGGTGTGAGTTTGGAGTACATTTTTATTTGTTAATAGTGGTATCAGGCACACCGTGCGTGCATATTTACTCATATAAGAAAATCCTATAGAAATGGCTCAAAATCTTCAAATCACAAAAACTTTAGTTTCCCTCGATGAAACATTTTCAAATTTTCAGAGGAGATACTAGAATAGTATATCTTTCGAATGCCGGGTGCCACTTGGGTGGACATTTTTATTTGTTAATAACGGTTTTAAGCACACCGTGATAAACTTACATAAAAATTAACACTTGTTCCGCAATTCTGCCACTAGGTGGCGTTTACCGGGTTTTTTGTCTTTTTTTTTACTTTTTTTGGGGTTTTTCGGCTTGGCAAAACTAGTGTCGCTCCCCCTGATAACTTAGAAAGTTGGTGTCTTCGTCAAAGTTGATCAGAATGACATAAACTTACATAAAAATTAACCCTTGTTTAGCAATTATGTCACTAGGCGGCGCTAGTGAGCAAGCAAATTTTAGAAATCTCATAGCTCAGAATCCTGATAACTTAGAAAATTGGTGTCTTCGGCAAAGTTGATTAGTATGACATGAACTTACATAAAAATAAACACTTGTTTAAAAATTCTGTCACTAGGTGGCGTTCACCGATTTTTTTCGTATTTTTTTAACTTTTTGGAGTTTTCCGGCTTTGCATGTTCATTAGCGCTGCCTAGTGGCATAATTACGAAACAAGTGTTTATTTTTATGTAAGTTTATGTCATTCTGATCAACTTTGCCGAAGACACCAACTTTCTAAGTTATCAGGATTCTGAGCTATGACATTTCTAAAATTTGCTTGTTCACTAGCGCCGCCTAGTGACAGAATTGCGAAATAAGGGTTAACTTTTATGTAAGTTTATGTCATTCTGATCAACTTTGACGAAGACACCAACTTTGTAAGTTATCAGGGGGAGCGACACTAGTTTTGCCAAGCCGAAAAACCCCAAAAAAAGTCGAAAAAAGACGAAAAAAACCGGTAAACGCCACCTAGTGGCAGAATTGCGAAACAAGTGTTTATTTTTATGTAAGTTTATGTCATACTGATCAACTTTGCCGAAGACACCAACTTTCTAAGTTACGAGGATTCTGAGCTATGAGATTTCTAAAATTTGCATGTTCACTAGCGCCGCCTAGTGGCAGAATTGCGAAACAAGTTTTAATTTTTATGTAAGTTTATGTCATACTGATCAACTTTGCCGAAGACACTAACTTTCTAAGTTATCGGGATTCTGAGATATGAGGTTTTGAAAATTTACTTGGTCACTAGCGCCGCCCAGTGGAGGAATTTCGAACTTCGCAACTCATGGTCAGCAAGTTATTGGCGTACCCAACAACTTTCCCGAAGATACTATCCTTCCAAATTATCAGGGTCTTGAGCTGTCGCATATCGTAACGTTTGCTTGACAACCTGATATGGTTTCTGTAGTGCAATTTAGCATCAAATTGTTGATGGTCCCTCTAGCGGCCAAGTTGCCAACTATTCATATGAACCAAAGTTCTAGATGGTAGATCTTATCAAGCCCTAAAACTTTGCCGAAGAAAGTATTGCGCTAACTCTTAACACACCCGAGATAATAGGCCACACCCCCAAAAAGGCGGAATCCCATAAGCTCTTAGTCTCCTATAACGCTCACCCCTGTCTAGTAGGAGTTCGTTTAATAGGAGTCCGTTTAATAGGAATTCGTTTAGTAAGAGACTCGACTGTATTTTTCTCAAGAATTTGCCAAGTTTATACATACATATAACAAATTATTGAAACATAATAGAATATTTGATAAATATTTAATAATTTAGAAATAAAATTAAATGGCACTCTGTGACATGGCATGGAACATGTTTTGGGATATGATTCAAAATTGGATTGATATTGTTTTTGTGGATAATTTTGTTGTGGTTGTTGTTGGTTCTCATGTTTGGTCTGGTATTTGAACGGTTTGATATCTGTCACGATCTGGAAAGACAACAAATATCAAGTATCAAATAATTATCACAGTTTATACATTGAAGCGGCTCAAAGGGCATTATGCTCGGTAAAATCAGCCCTTATAGATAATCATATATGTTGTGGTAACATATATTCCTGTCATTTTTTTATATAGGTATTCATAGCTAAGATTCTGTTAGGAGTATATTTTATTTGCGTAGGAAATAAAAATCGATTCTACATTTTTTATGATCGGTAGTGTAGCATGTCCCTGTTCAAAAAAATGAATGAGGTTTATGTTACAGATGTTTTCTAACATACTGCAGAAAACCAAAATTCGACTAATTATAAACATACGAAACATACTATGTTTTGTCGAAACATGATTGAAAGCAAGTCTTAAACAAGAAACTGCAAATGCATATAGAACACACTGAGCATGTATGGTAACAAACAAAGTGTACTTAAATCCAGACCAACAATTGAAAAGGCCACATCAACATTGCGTAAACAAACACGTTTCTTTCGACTTGAGGCCTTCTGAGATCCACCCACACATCTCACCACCACTATCAGAAAGCTTGTTGTTTGCGCTTTCTGTTAGTGGTGGAGAGGTGTGTGGGTGGAGTTCAAAAGGCCTCAAGTCGATAGAAACATGTTTGTTTACAAAATGTTGTTGCGGCCTTTTCAATTGTTGGTCTGGAAATAGAACATACCCAACATAATCGAAAACAACATGCAATGTTTGTTTGAGAAAACAAAATATATTCTATAATAAGACTTCTAAATAGAAGATCACTGTGTATAAGTTTTAGGTATCATGAAAACGACTTATCCATGACATAATATTGCTGTTTGCGTTCAGGATGCAAACGGTGCTCAAATGCGCTTCAAACGCGGTAACACAGTGTCAACAAAGGCAACTTAGCAACCATAGTCAATATTACCGCCAACCTAGGATCCGAAAGCTCCCACTGACATCGGGTTACTTGTTAGAAAATCTTACCGCATTTGGTGTTCCCGCATTTGATATTTGCATTTTGAATGCACACAGCAATATGTTTCGAGAAACTTCATAACAACTGCTGTAGGACAAAGTAAATATTTTGCTATTTCGGATTATGTTTTCGGTGTTACTCGGGGGGGTGATGCTCCTAAATGAAGGAGGAGTCGCAGACCCTCAACTTTTGAAACGTTCCTTGCCTTCAGAACCCTTCAAATGCCACATTTTGTTTTATATACTTGATTATTTTTTGAGTTAAGTCATGTTTTATGTGTATGAGAGCTTTTACCTTTACCCACTACCATGAAAACATTTCTGATCTTCACAAACTTCCACCTTTTTGATTAATAAGAAGTTTAAACTTCTATCAGTACAGGCTTATTACCTGAGAAACACGGTTTGTGTTTATTTGTCTGAATATAGTTTATCTTTTGTCGATCTATTCTTTCTAGAATGCCCACATTTTCATAATAATGTAATGCGAAAGAATTACCGTAATCCGGGGTAACATTGATCAGAATTTTCGATCTTTCTTGAATAATTCTCTTGTTAAAGCAAATGTTACATGATTTATATTTTTAAATCAAGTACTGGCCCTCTGTGTATGTGTTAAGCTATTCGAAAAAGTATTGTGAAACTTTAAATCATGTTAAAATAAGCTTTTTAATCTAATTTTTGATTTTGTAGATTTGGGGTAACATTGATCATGCCAGTAATCAATGTTCGTTTGTGTTAAAAATACCCTTACTCACTAAATTCGGGGTCGCTGATTTCGAATATGTTGTCCAAATTTTTACAAGTTATGCACTTTTTTAGTTATTTTGAGATTGAAATCCTCCAAATCGCGAATAACGCCTAAAGGTAGGCAATTGCTAAAGGAATTGGTAGCCTACTTTTAATAAATCGTATATTTTATTACAAAAAAAGCATTTTCATAGAAGTTTCGTTTATTAAATCCAACTCTAGGATATCATATTGAAGTGATACAGAGATTTCTATCCTCATATTGTATCTAGTATTCATGCCAAGCATGAATGTTTGGCAATGTATCTCATTGCGTTACGAAACACAGTTATGGAAAAATCGATTTATATCAATGTTTATGAAATTCAATTTTGAAGAATAACATGTCATTTAATAGCTAAATAACAGCACATTACGATATACCATTCGATAGCAGAAACTGATTCAATGTAAAATACTTGTTTGAACATTTCATGAGGTCGGTCAAGCCGATCAATGTTACCCCGCTAATCAATGTTACCCCGGATTACGGTACCTATTTTTATAAGAAGGAAAAATCTCAGATGGAGTGAGCAGCAGTATCAGGATGACAACCTGTGTGACAATGCGGGAATGATGATCATTCTGCCTGATGGCATTTTGGTTTAATGATTATTCTGCCTAATGTCCATTCGGGATATTGCTTATTCGGCTGCATGACGTTCGGCCTAATGTTCTTTTCCCTTTTCATAGATGGAAGGGAACTCACAATATTATTGACATTTCCAGCCTCCAATAACCTCTTTATGCTAAATTCAGTTCCCTTTGCTTTTTTAACTGCTTTGTTACCGTTTGGTTACAAATTGTATGTTTTTGTTTTGTTTTTAATGTTGAGTGTCGGACAATTCACGTTTCTCGTGTAGAACAGTAGAAAAATATCACAAAAGTGAAAGGGTCAAGTACCGCTGTAACTATGTTATCCAATTATGTAACATGGCTGTAGAATAGAGCGGCAACGAAATAGCAAATGACGGAAAAGAGAGAAAATTAGAATTATAGCGGCCATTGCCTTAAATCGGCTGCTAACAGGCGTCCGTGTGCTGTGGATGTTTTAACCCTCTATAAGGCAGTGGCAACTATATTGCCTCCTACAATTTTTTTGTGCTTGATAATATTTTATAATGCAATTTTTTTTCGGTTCACTCATATTGCACTGTGGTGCATAATTGATCGAACAAACGTCGATTTTCATATAAAATGGCTAAGTTTGGAATGCTGTAACTATGGTTTGCGTTGATGGATTGAGCTCAATTTTTGAACGCCTTGTCACGCCCAGACCTGTGAACGAAAAGATTTTGTACTCCGTATACGTAATATTCAGCATATTAGTAGTTCCGTGTCAAAAATGGAGCTCAATCCATCAACGCAAACCATAGATACAGCATCCCAAACTTGGCCATTTTGTATGAAATTCGACGTTCTTCCGATCAATTATGCACCACAGTGTACATACTAACTGATTATTAATAACGCTGGGTATGTTTTTGTCCTGAATTAAGCTTCAATCACAATTTGGGAGCTGTCTGTTATCTGGAAAACGGTAAAATTTGACTGCTTGAAAAAAATAAGTTCAAACTTACTGTAAAGCCGATAATTTTGTAAATATTTCAAGGAATAATTGATTTTCTGGTTTACATGAGCTGAATTAAGCAGTGTATATTATGGGTTTAGCCTTTTTTCACATCGTAATCTTTTTTCAGGCTGTTTGTCGCAGTATTCAGAAGAAAAGTACCCTAAACGGGCAGTGCCAAGAATATTGCCACCAGTGTGTTTGTACTAATCGGGCAAGTAAATTGTCACCTTATTTTTTGAGTGTTTCTGTTAAACAAAAATATATATATACATATACGTTTTTATATTGGATAAAGTATTAAAAAAATGTGGATTTTCTTTTTATTTTTGGTTTTTTTACAATCCTTTATTACATATTTTTGACGGTCTTGTATAATTTTCCCATAAATAATGAATTTAGATGAAAATGCTCTAGAAATTTTCAATCAATATTGTTAATTTCCTTGCAATTGGGGAGAGAACATTTTTGTCTTGGCGCATTTGTCCGGAAAATATCCAAACATTTCTGTGATGTGGATAGGGTAGCGAACCACTTGGGCAGCAGCCGGTATTGTGGGCACTCTTCGCTATAACTCAGTCAATTACAAACCAATTGACTTGAGATTTTGTACTCGGCTAGATACTATACGTATCCCATCGTGTTACAAAAAATATGCCAATTGGTTCAGAATTGGCTGAGTTATAGCAGAAAAGTGCCTAAAATAGGACCACTGCCGAGTTGGTCCACTTCCCTATGTAAGGTAAAAAAAAGAATCAAATTGTATTGTGGATTTACCGGCTACTTGTATTCTACCGGTCGCTTCAATATGGCCTCCAAGGTAGTCGTTTTATTAAAAGAAAAATTTTAAAATGACCATAAACATTTTTATTGAATGCACTATTCCTCGTTGCCACTAGCTGCTCAATGATATGCATTTTTTTGAAAATTAAGTTGATAATAATATGAAAACGGCTACTTTGTAACGGCTACTTAAGTAACCGGTGGAATACAAGTAGCCGGTAAATCCACAATATTCATAACAGAAACTTAACTGTATGCTGATTACAGAATCAAGCAATCGTCATTATATGATGCACCACTCGTCACTTTAAGGGAATACCTGAAAAAATAAACATTTACATAAATAAAGACAAACTCGGCAAAAGCTAGCAGTAATCAGAGGCAGCAGAAATGTTCAAACCCTTCCCAGCACGGTCAAATAAAAATATGCAAAACTGAATTCATTCCACCTTACTTCGATGTTGCGGGCGTCAAGCCAATTTTGAATTGGTGGAATCTAATAATGCTTATGATGGGTTGTAATTAACTGCTTGAGAAAGTACTTAAACTTCATTTTACCGATCAACAGTTTGATGCATTCAACTTCGATCTGAAAGCCGAGCTGTTTCTCTCTTCACTATCTGTCAACAATAAAGAAAAGGATGGGAAATGTCACGAAATTTCTCGAAAAAAAAGTCATGATATTTTTCAATTTCGACCCCTTTTGGTGTTAATTTCAATCTGTTTACATCTTCAATCCATAATACTGATAAGTTATGGATGATGTCGCCAAGAAACATTTATTACTGAGGCAAGAAAAATTAGCAAATAACAAAATTACATTGTTATGGCATTTCCTATCCCTGGACGGGAGAGCTCACAAAAGTGCAGATAGAAACAAAACATTAAGGAGAAACTTCAAAGAGTACAAATATGGCTGCCATAATGGCCGACTTGGTCACCTACTCACGTTTTCGAGCACCAATCTTGAAAATTCGTAAACAAATGCTCTCCTCGATTTGTAAAAGCTGCCTCTTTTTGCAAGTGAGCAAAGACAGGAAAAACAAGTGCAGCTTGGCTCGATGCTTTGTTAGTCAGATTTGTGCCTTTAAAGTTTAAATGAAAAATTGCAATGGGATTTCTTGATGTTTCACCTTTCTTTCTCTTTCTCTTGTTGGCGTAACGTCCTCACTGGGACAAAGCCTGCTTCTCAGCTTAGTGTTCAATGAGCACTTCCACAGTTTTTAACTGAGAGCTTCCTCTGCCAATGACCATTTTGCATGTGTATATCGTGTGGCAGGCACGAAGATACTCTATGCCCAAGGAAGTCAAGGAAATTTCCTTTACGAAAAGATCCTGAACCGACCGGGAATCGAACCCGTCACCCTCAGCATGGTCATGCTGAATACCCGTGCGATGTTTCACCTTAAGCTAGGTTAAATGATACCCAGTTTTGAGTTTATCAATTTCTCTGTGTAAGGAGCGTTCTATTTTATTATGATTGATTCGTCGTGCTGGCGTTCTCGTTTGATTTATGCTTACGCTTTGTCGGAAAATCCTCTTGCACGCACGCAATGTGCCGAGCCGACTCTTTATGTTCCTACAGTACCACTACAGTAGTCACATACATATATCAGGGATAGGGGAGACTGTAATGATGTTCCTTTTATGTTTCGCTACACTTGCACTGCACCCAGAAAGTCAAACGGTTGTTATGAGTTTATGTGATCCGAAAAGGAGAGGCGTGAAGTCTATGAATATTATAGTATATCAATAAATTTGTGTTACCCACGGCAATGTGATTTTTATTTACACCGCTACACCGTTAGGTGGAAGCAATATGACTATGAGAGCTGAATTTTGCAGACCAGACATGAATTCCGTTTATAGGCTACCACAAGGAGCAAAGATGATGAAGATTTAGAAATCGCCATAAGAAACTTCAAGAAATAAATTCTTCATATTAGCTTGACAGGTTCAAGCTAAAACAATGCTTTTAATGTTTAATATGGTCACCTCGTTTGATGATTATGGTAGAATTACATATTGAATTTCATCTATGTGACTTACTCGCAATTATGATGAGCATACCCATGATTCCCATTACAAAAAGTTACTCTACAGCACCTTGTCGGGTCGGTACAATTTTTCATTCATCTTAAAAGAGTCATTTCCGTCGTAGACTGTGTTTTGCTTACGAAACTAGCAGTCTGAATATCGCACACACGGTTCCTGGAATAAGGGTTTAAAAGTTTTGATTTTAACATCTCTTTCCAAATCGCACTTGCCGACGGTGCGGATAGGGGATAATGGTGATGAAGTTTTGGTAGCACTTTTTAAGTGTTCACTGCTTACTATTCTCGAATACGATAAGAATACTAGTCCTTGCGGATTCGTCTGCAACTTAAGCTGCATTGTTTGTACAGTCGAGTCTCCTATTATACGCTGCAATTTCTCTGCTGTCTTGCATCCAATTCAGCTGATTTTTTGAATGCAGTTAGTATCATCACTTACGAAAAATGAACTAAATTGGTTAGAAAACAGCCTGGAAAACGCGGTAGGTGTAAAGTGGGTTTTTCTTCTTTATGGCTCTACGTCCCCACTGGAACTTGGTCTGCCTCACTTCAACTTAGTGTTCTTTGAGCATTTCCACAGTTATTATATGAAGGGCTTTCTTTGCCTGCCATTGCATGCATTTGTATATTGTGAGACAAATACAATGATACACTATGCCCAGGAAGTCGAGAAAATTTTTCCGACCGGAACAGGAATCGAACCCGCCGTCTCCGGATTGGCAATCCATAGCCTTAACCACTAGACTTACTGGAGACGTAAAGTATTTTATAGGAGACTCGACTGTAGTTTTTTTGGGATTTTCAGTATATTTTTTAATTCTGTTAATCCTTTGATTAACTTTTTTAAAACTTAAAAATTTCTTAGAAAACACGAAAGTGTAAGATCACTTTTGAAAGCTTAGCTCACATACCCCCTACAAAAATGTTATACGAACGTATTCATAAATCCCAAATTTTTAAGGTAATATTTACTCAAATAGTTTTACGGATTTCGCCAGCTGAAAGTGTCACGAAGTCACGAAATGTCGTGGAAAAATGTCATGACATTTATCAGTCCCAATATTTCCTGCGAAAATTCAAGCCCGTGAGCGCAAACCTACAATAATGTTGCTTAATTAAGTATGGACAAATAAGGATGTCATCGATTTACATTTCTTACTAAGGACAGTGAAATTTTTAAGGGACCAAATGAATTTTTCATGACATTTTATGACTCTGACCTGTTTTTTGCAGGTTACCGTGTACATAATTCCTCATTGTCAAATATTTTCTTCAATTTCTTCATTTCATGCTGTACGTTCTTCTTATTTTGGAGAACAGATCTAAAAACCAGCTACTAAGATCCAAAGAGCCTATACAATGCTATAACATGCGCGGAGTAGGTGCAAATTTTCAGCATTCTTGCTGAGAAATGCCCAATATCTATAATAATGTTGATTTTTTGTCTATTTTTTGTCTGGAAGCATTGTAAAACATGGTTTGGAAGGTTTTAATGTTTAAAAATGAAATAATATTCATTCATTTGATTTTATTTTTCCAACCGTACAAAATTGCAGACCACTTTCCCGTACTGGCTGCTACCCGTCTGAAATATCATGAATACGAAAGTTGCAGTTTACGCATCACCTAGCTTCAAGTTTTCGCAGAAGACGCTTGAGTTGCACTCAATTTTCAGTACAGTAGCAACGCTTTCAAATGTGTACATTGTGCTCTGCGCCGCACTCGCGGTGCTCACGGAAAAGTCCCGACAAATGGCAAAGATGGAAATTGTCAAATTAATGTAGTTTTAATGGGAAGTTTCTACCGTTTTGAAACTTTAACCAGCTTTCAGCCAGTATACGAGAAGGGAACGTTTTTGTTGGTTGATGCCGGTAGATATGGCAGCTATTATGGAAGATTGGGGCAGCGTCAGGTTTCGTAAACACCACTCGAAAAACAAATGGGAACGCCTTAAAGGAAAAATGGAGTTTCGTCTTGACAAAGACGGGTGATGATGGATCTTAGCCTAACAGAGCACATTATTCAACATCCTTGCTTGAGTTGGTCTCCCCTGCAACTCTTTGCAAAGCCTGTAGCATGTACGTGCACCGTCAATATGCCATAACCACCATGGCCGCCACAAGCTTCATTGCCATTAAGTGGAATGAGGAAAAGTTTTCGAGTTAATTTTATATGCGGCGAAATTAATAAATTCGGAAACTTTTTCACCATTTTCGACGATGTGAAGCTTGCCTTGCTGATTTTGTTGCCTCGCCTTCTCGTCATTGTGTCCGCTGGTAGGGGAAAACGGTTTGCTATGATTATAAGTATCAGATTAGATTTTGATTTAATACGCGGGCGTCGGTACCGTCCATTGTTGATGACTGTGTGTTTGGTTGCAACACTACAGTTTCCATCAACAAATACCCATGATAGGTTCAGATTGAAAAATGTGTTAACTATTCACAACGCCCCTGGTTCTCCTACGTGCGAGTAGCATTATGCTCAGCAGCGAGTTCTCGTATGTTTTAAAATCATTTCCCTATTGTATTAACCTTTGATTAAAATTTAATCCCAGCAGCGGATCTAGCAAATTAAGGTGGATATATAACGAAGCCACACTACGAATTTTCAAAAGCACAAATCTGAAGAACCGAGGGTTGATTTGCTCTGAAAATTTGATCGATTGATCATCACCAGCGGGTCACTAATCGATCAACTTTTCAGCGCAATCCGTCTTTTGGTTCCTCAGATTTGTGCTTTTGAAAATTCAAAGTGTGGCTTCGTTATATATTCACCTTAAATCCTTTTCATAGCACTTTGAAAAAAAAAAATCAACGGTGGCTGCAACAACCGGGTGTACACGCGGCGTAATTATAATACCTACCGCAGCTTTGTCAGCACTTGCCCACCGTGGTTCAGGAAGTAAGTTGCATTTAGCACCACTTACCAACAATTCAGCTTGGAAAGTGGGATGACAGTAGTGGTACCTACTGAGAACGCGCGCACAAAATCAATATCCTGGTTATGTGATACAATTTCCTGAAATTCGAATGCAAATTACCGCATGGAAATTGGCGAACTGGGCAAATTTGTTCCCAACCTTTCGTTAATTTCACGGGTCGGCGGTAAGGATGGTAATTTGACGATGAGAGTGGCCAATGATGTCGGCGGCGCATTGGTGTGAGGGTGGAAGTAGGAAGCCCACCGACGACGAGGACGTGGCTGTAACGATGGACAACGAGACACAGAAACCTGATTCGTTGCGAATGGGAAGGTGATTTGAGGAAAAGATACGAAAAAATTGAAATTAGGTGGGATGGTTTGGAATTGGTCAGTGAGTTCTCCTTTCGCGTTGGAGTGTGGATTCGGTGAGAAAGTTTGGTGCTTGTTTTTCGCTGATAAAAAGGGACAGAAATCGGAATTGACCTACTTGGCAATCTTTTTAAATAGAGATTAGGATTAAATTGAAACAAAAGGAAGTGGAACTGAAATTGGTATCTAGAATTGTGCCAGTTTCAGTCGGTTAAATGTGAGAATTGTGATTGCCGTAACGGAGTTTTACCCAATTTTCAAAACAATCAAAAGCTGAATGACGCTACATTTCATGATAAGGTTCTTTATAGAATTAATTGAATTAAACATAGGACAAACTGTATGCGTCCGAGCATGTCATTTTTATATACCGCCGATGGTGGATTGGTAAAGAAAGCTGCCAGTTAATAATTGTGGTAGTGCTTATAGAACTCTAAGCTGACAAGCAAGCTCTGTTCTAGTTGAGATGTTATGTCAGAAAATAAAATATAATGGTCTGGTTATCGAGATACTGATGTGCTGATCAACCTTGCCAAAGAAGAAATTCTTCTAAGTGACTTCCCGAGCAAAGGCGGATAACAAAGTGATATCACTTTGATAATAAACTGTGTTAACGGTGTTTTTTTTGTCTTTATTAAAGAGATTTTCAGCCCTAGGCTGGTTCATCTCTGATATCGGCGTTATCATTTTGTTATTTTTGTTATCATCTTTTTCAATTGATGATATCCAGATGATAACAAATTTAGTTATCAATAATTTTGGTCTATCGCAATAACTTAAAAATACTAAATGATAACAGAATATGTTATCGGTTTCCAAACGCATATTTCAAAGCTTTCTCAAAACTGAGAGTATGCTGAAGCTCGATTCTAAAAATAGATTCTGCTTTTCACCTTCAATGCGACTGTAGTACGAAAGCGTAGCCTTTTATTGCTCTCATTCTCAATGAGTCCCTTTGGTATAGGGGCTATCGGTTGCGATCGACAATCACTCGATCAGGGTTCAAGACCCGCCTGGGCGCAATAGTTGAAAACATTGGTTGTAAATTATAAGAAACTTTTTTCAATAGGTGACGATGTCGGTAAAGTAGATTTTTACTATTTTGGTCGGTAAAATAGCACTGAGTGATAACTAATTGATAACAAAACCAGTTATCAATCAGCTGTATTTTTTCATGTTGATAACTAAATGTACTGTTGAACAAAATATTGCATAACACAATTAGTTAGCAACTTGAACTCAATGATAACTTAACTTCTTATCATTTTGATACAACAGATAAGATTATTTTATTTTCACTAGCGCCACCCAGCGGATAAATCTAGAATCAACTAGTTCACTATCGGACAGCTCCTGATCTCTTGATCAGGGGGAATGACATATTCTTCTCTAACCGGAAAATCCGCATTTATCCGTTGCTAACCGTCCTTAACCGCGTCTAACTGCTGCTCAGTTAGCAGTGGTTTGCGACGGTTAAGAACGTTTATTTTTTAATTTTTTTTCTGTGTATTTTAACTTACCGTCGTGCGGGGCTTCTTTATACACTTTTTCATGGTTTTTCAAACTTATGACTTAATAACTCCCAGAGTAGTCAATGGATTTCCAGAATTTTTACACACAATAATCGTGAGTATGTATGTAGGATGTATGCAAAATTTGAGCTAAATCCATTGATAAACAAAAAAGTTGTTCATACACCAATCGGACACATCTCATATAGAACTGTATGAGGGCTACTTTGGATATTTTTAATTTTATCAAAACTGCGTTTAAAATTCCAGGATTATTTAGAAAACTACATTATACCAATACTGTAGTATACTATATCATGCATTATTTCAATAAACATATGAGTTTTTAGATGGCTCTGTGCTATCCTTGGTATTATGAGCAGCGTGATATTGTAATATAGACAGCCTTAAAAAAGGTACCATCAATCCTTTATTTTGGTGAAATATTCGATTGTATATGCTACGTTGATACATATTGAATGAATTGAGCAACACTTTGAAATTTATGAACTGTAGAAACAATGCATACAGAGCAAATGTTCTGATACGTTATGTATATATTTTTTTTTTGGTTTATTCGATGTTTTTTTCGCGTCCTGGCAAGCAATAAAGGGTCTGTTTGAAAAACAATTTCAACCAAATGAAGGGGAAATATTGCTTCATAATAGTCCCAAAGACATCAAACAGATTTGAACCATATTTTGAATTGAAAAAATCCATATTCAAAAGTGTCCAAAGTAGCCCCGCATTTCAAAAGTAACCCCGCACGACGGTATGCTAATTCTACACTTACGGTTAGGAACGGATAAATGCGGATTTTCCGGTTAGAGAAGGATATGTCATTCCCCTTGGTCTTGATCAATCTTGCCGTAGACGAAATTCTTCTAAATGGTCTGGTTCTCGAGATACAACAGTTTATAATTTTTAAGACAGTGCCACCTAGCGGATGAACCTAGAATTAACTAATTCACTTTCAGGCAGCTCTTGATGTGCTGATCATCCTTCCCGAAAACGAAACTATTTCAAGTGGCCTGGTTCTTGTGATACTTCAGTTGGATTTTCTTAGATTCACTAGCGCCATCTAGTGGATAAGTCTAGAATAAACTAGTTCACTATCGGATAGCTTATGATGCCTTGATCAACTTTGCCGGAGACTCCGCACTTAACTCAACAATGGTTTCAGACTAATGCAGGTACACTACGCTTGATATTCACTACACGAGGGCGACGATACTGACAATACCTGTTGAAGCCTATCAAAGCAAAAAGTTTTATGACCACTAGCGCCACCTACTGGAGAAAATATGTACTTTATTACGAGTCCCTAACCTCATCCACAATTTTGCTGAAGACACTAGTCTTCCAACATGCCTCATTTCTCAACGGTAATTGCTAAAATTTCAAAATAGATCACTGGACGTTCGAGGCATCTGATCTCAAAACAGATCGCTGGGCGAAAATGGGCTACAAAAACTTCAACAACCAAGGTGTTTCATTATTTGAATCTACATATCAAATTGTAATCTACAGTTAAGTTCCAATAAAACAAACACATAAAAACTGAAGGCTATGCAAAATCTTCTATACAATTCCCCAATTTCTAATAGTTTTCTCAAATTCTATATCAGCACAACTTTTCTACTGTCATTACATTCTGATCTGTACAGAAACAAGACAACTCTTAACGAGGAAAAGTGATGGTAAATACTTAAAAATAATGGAAAATACAGAACATTTCATTACAGAAATGTCTATCTCTATTTTTTTCTCCTATCTTATTTAATATGATAACGATCTAATTTAAAATTTGATGTAATCTTATCTTTTTTTAAATTTAGTTAGACCATGCTGGAAGGGTTGGGTTCGATTCTCAGTTGTTATAGGATCTTGTTACATATTTTCCCATAATTGATACATGTCTCGTAACTCTATCGAATAATACCAACCAAACCACCATCCGTTGCTCTATCTACCTCTTGGAGTAGTCTCGTTATTAATATCACGAAATCACGGAAGAAATCCCGTTAAGATTGGTGGAAGAAAACCCTGGAAAAATCCTTGAAAAAATCCAGATAGAATCACAGCTGAAATCCCGGAAGAACCCGTAGATCAATCTAGGAAAAATCCTGAAGTAATCTCTGAAAGCATCCTATAGAAATCCCAGAAGGAATCCCAGAAGAAATCTAGGAAGGAATCCCGGGCTCTCTAGATGAATGAATCTTAAAAAGATTCCAGGAGAAATTACGTATCAAGAGAATCTCAGGGTTCACTAAAAGAATCTCTTGACAAATCCCTGAAAGGATCTTCAGTGCAATCTCAACGAGACATCCGTGAATAATCAATACAAAATATCCCTACAATAATTCAAACCTAACAGAAAATCGGGAGGAATAGCTGAAAGAATCCATGAAGGAATCTTGATAGAAATCCCTAAAGGAATTCCTGCAGAATTCCCTGAAGGAATCCCTAATAAATCTGGGAGTGTTAGAGGAATCCCTGAAGGACTCCCGGGAGAGATCTACAGAAGAAACCTGGAAGAACCCCTGCAGAAGCACCTAAAGGAGTTCCAGAAGAAAACCAACGAAATATCCGGAAGAAATTCCTGATGCAGTTTCAGGAATAATTCGTGAAACAGTCTCGCTAGCCTTAAACCAATCTCACGAGAAATCCTCTTTAGAATATCAGGAAATGTCCCTGAAGGGATCCCCCAAAATGCCAGGGAGGAATAACTAAAGAAAACCCGAGTGGGATTTGAGTAAACCCCTGGAAGAAACCCTGAAGAAATCTAGAAAGGAATCCCAGTTGAAATCCCTGAATGAATCTTTGATGGAAACTCAGGAAAAGTATAATATGAAATCCCGGGGGAAATCCCCGAAAAATCACAAAAAGTTTCGAAGAGATCCTTGCAAATATTCAGGAAGAATTTCCAAATGAATCTCGGAAAGAATTGCTGAAAAAAAATCCGGGAAAATCCCTCAAGGAATCCCATTAGAAATAAATGAAGGAATAACGGACGGAAGGAATCCTGGGAGAAATCGCCAATGGAATCCCCGGAAGATCCAATGAATCTTGGGAGAAATCATCAAAAGAAACTACGAAATTCAAAGAAGTATCAATGACAGAATTCTGGAACAAGTTCCTAAAGGAAGCCCGGAAGACATCCCTGAAGGAATCACGGGAAAAAATCCCGCGAAACTTCCATGGAAGCTGGAAAGTATCCCTGAAGGAATCCCAGGGAAAAATATTGAAGGAATTCCCAGGAGAAATTCCTGAAGGAAGCCCGCGAGAATTTCCTACAGCAGTTTTTCCAGCGATTCCTCCAGAGATTCTTTTTAAAATTCCTCAAGAAATTCCTCCCGGAATTTACCCACGAATTCTTCCAGAAATTCCTCCAGGTATTCCTCGAAGAATTCCTCTTGTGATCTCCAGAATTCCTCCAAGAATTCCTCCAAGAATTCCTCCAAGAATTCCTCTAGGAATTCCCACAGGGATTACGTCTAGGAATACCTATAGGAATTCCTACGAGCATTCCTCCAGGCATTCTTCAGGAATTTTTAGAGTCATTGTTCCATGCATGTCTTTGAGAATTCCTCCAGGAATTTCTTCAAGAATTCTCCAGCAATTATCCCAGGAAATCTTCCAAAAATTTCTACAGCAGTTTCTTCAGGAATTCCTCCAGGAAATTCTCCAGGGATTCCTTTCCCAAGAAATTTCTTCCGGCGTTTATCCAGGAGTTCTTTAAGATTTTTTTAAGGGATTCACCCAAGGATTTCTCCACGAATTTCTCCCACTGGGTTTCCTCCAGGAATTCCTCCTATGATTCCTCAAGGAATTCTTCCAAGGATTTCTCCAGGAATTTTTCCTAGGATTTTCCAAGATTTCCTCCAGAAATTCATCCAAGGATTCCTCCAGGAGTTTATCCAGAAATTCCTCTAGGAAATACTAAAGGGATTTCTACGAATTTCTTAGGACCAGTGAAGAGAATTGTCAGACAAAAGAGGCACAAAACAAGCAACAAAGAAGGCGAGGCGATTACTCTTTATCCCAACTGGTAACAGATAATGACATGATCTCGATTTTTTTTTGTTGCAGACAAAACGGAAGCTGAATTTGTTGCGTACTTTTCAACTCGTGAAAAATCAATTATTACTAACCCAAAATCGAAACTTTTTGATGATACATCTTCGGCAGCGTTGCAGTGTTTACCGACTCGAAGTTACCGCTCGAAAATCACAATGCAAGGCTTAAAAATCTCTAAACTCGTGTTGCACGATCTTTGTCCTATTCTGCTCAAGTTGGGACAAACCTATGTCGCATTGGGTAGAATGTCGCAACAAATTCAAGTTGCGACATTGTCGTTATTGTTGCGCGATGGTTGAATTTTGATTCACTGCTTAGAACATTCCTCCAGAGATTTCTCCAGGAGTTCATTTAGTGATTTCTCTAGGAATTCTTTTAGGAATTTCTCCACGGGTTCCTCCAGGAAATTCTTCAGGTAGTCCTTCAGAAATTCTTTCAGGGATTCCTCCAAGAATTACTCTAAGGATTTCTTCCTCCAGGAACTCTTGAACCTTTTTCAGGGAAATTCTGGCAAGTATGTACACGGAGTAATACAACTGACGATTTTTTTCAGTGGAATAAAAATCCAGGACATTCAAAGATTGCTTATAAGCATAGCCCAAGTAACATTTTTTAGTCAAATATACTAGAAGAGGCTCTTAAAACCATCATAAAACCAAAACAAAAGGTATTAGGTTTCATAACGGTTCTAAGAACCTCTACAAGACTAATTGGCCATCAAAAGGTTACTTGGGAGTTAAATTGGATGGTTAACCATTATGTTCTGCTGATAAAGAAAACCATAAAGAAAATTCTCGGTTAGTGCTAAAAAGAGTTCGTAATATAGAAAAATAAAATCAGCAATGATTTCTTATCAAAGTTTTGTAGATAGGTATTTGCAGAAAAAAATAAATTATGAGCTCCAGAGCAAATACTTCATGGATAAAGAATGATCCTTAATCTTACAGAAATTGGTTTACCAGCTCCACGCTGATTTTTGTAAAACAGGCGAGCCTTTCCAACGTATTGTACAAAACACAACAGCGTGACTATTGAAGGGTAAAATAATATTTCTAGAATATATTGTTTTTATATTCAATTTCATCGTGTGAGATTTTATAAAGGCTTGTAGGTATAAATTTGCTGAGGGGGTTCACCGGTTCACCTCTCCTGACCAAAAAACTGGCTACGCCCTTGCCTAGGAAGAATTCCGTAGGAATCCCTTATGCAGTCTCGGAAATAATCCGTGAAAGAATTCTGGAAGCAGTGCTGAAAAATTTCGTCATATCTCTAAATCCAATCACCTACAGCTCATTTTAAAAGCTGAACCTGAACCGTGAATATCATTTGGCATTTTTCAAAGGTGGTCCGTGACATTTACCTTAAATATTCTAAAAATTGTGGTTTTTCCGTGCTTTCTTGCAGAACTGGTCTAGCTGCACAAGTTATTCATAGACCATATTCTCAGGTTCAGCTTCTAAAATAAATGTAGGTGGTTGAATTTAGATATGACGAAATGAAATTTTCAGCATTGCCTGGAAGAAACCCAGGGAGAAATGAATGAAGTATTTAAAAATGCCGAAAGAAATTCCTGAAACAATCCCTGAACTAAAATCCTGAGAGTGAAGGGATTCTTCGAGGAATCTGGTATGGAAAACCAGAAGACATTTTTCTAAGTTCCCAAAAGGCATCCCGTAAGAAATCGATGAAGTAATTTCGGGTGGAATTTCTGGGAAGATCCCGGACAAATCCCGGGAGAAATACCTTACGGAATACCAGGAGGCATGCTTGAAAGAATTCTGAGAAATTCTTAGAAAAAAAAATACATGAGAAATCCTGAGTGGAATAGCGAGATGCATTTCAAGAGAAATCCTGGGACGAGCCGCTACAGGAGTTTGGAGAAATTAGAAATCAGAAACTAAAGTGGGTGGCAGCATCTTAGCTTTCGATTTCAATGGCGTAGCCGGCAATCCAGAATATTTGTTCCCAGCTATAGACTGTTTCAGAAATTATAAACACACTTTGTTTATAAAATTAAATAAATTGTTCTAATGATTTTTACCAACTTCTTTCAGAGTATAGCATATTGTACTCCATATTTTTAAATTTCCTTTCAATTGTATTGATATTTTCAAGAACAGTTGAGTTATCTAACAAATAACTTAATTTTTCAAATTTGCATTTGCACAAAGGTGTTTTTTAATGTTTTTAACATTATTTATCACTAAATACAAAAAATTATCTAAATTTTTATTACATACGCTTTCGCGACAAGTTGTCTAAGGAATGCCTTGATCAAAATTTAGGTAAAATCGGTAAAGGCATTTCCATAACATTTTTTTCGGACCTCAAGTTTCTTATTTTTTAAGATTTTCTACGGAACATGAGAACTACCACACAGTTTCTTAGCTTTCCTGAACGCATTTAATCTAAACAAACATATTTTTCAGCTCATTCGATGGCAAAGCTATGCATACCATAAAAACGAATGCAGTAAGCAGACATTCGTTTGCTTAACGTTTGTTGCTACTGGTGTTGTTGAGAAATTTGAAACAAAAAAATTGTATTGAGAAGGCCCGTAATGGTGATTCTTGATCAAATATTCCAACAAAAATCACTGTTATCAATCGAGAAATACCTTAAATTGTCGATACTGCAATTTTTATTGTGTTTGGAAATTAAATATTTTATCTGCGAGATATATTTCTTTCTACAATGCTACATTTTTTGACCACTTTGTGCAACTTCAAATTTTAGTCATCTAGTTTACAGAGCCCTATTTTTCTACTTTAACCAGAAACATCAACAAAATTGGTATTATTTGCTTCGTTAGTATGTTTACTATAAGAGCTAGAATAAACTTTTCTGGATATTGAGCTCAAATTGAAATGACAGTTAATCGTTAGTGTATTTATAATTTCTGAAACAGTCTATATGACAAAAAAATACCATGTTTGGCCCCCCTACATCCTTATTCCTTTTCCTACCTACTATCCCGCGGGCAACAATAGAGCAGGCAGCTTCCCTTACAGTGGCCCATTGTGTAACAATCTGCGAACGTATCCAGAAATCCATGTAATTGCAGCTACCAAAACCCAATTAGGGAACAAAACGAGGCAGATTTCTATATCTGCCACTGTTTGGAATCTCTTCCTTTATATGCGTCTATTTGTAAAGGTTCCCATAACGGCGCGTACAGAAGCCTAAAGATGCGAGCAACACAATAGTAGGTATTCTGAATTGAAACATTCATCTGCGAGTACTGAGAACTGCTTTCTAGAGCCAAGAATGGGAAAAGCGACTGAAAATATGCTCCTTAAATACTATACAGCGAGCACGCCGTTCATACTTCCCACTCGCTTGTGGCTGCGACAATCTATAGTGATGAAGACTGCGTAGCGCTCTGAAGGGATTGAGCTGCTACAGTAGTGTCGTCGTTGTTGAACGCATTATTGCGCGACAAACGCGCGGAGCTGGAAACTCGACAGATCAGCGAAAAGGAAATAAAAATCATCCCCTTAATAATCATATTATCCTTGGCACCGGAGGGAGATCTGTAGCTATGGCGACCCGGCAGAAAACGACAGCAGCAGCATCATCAACCACCGTGCACCCAGGAAAACCGCAAAGGAACATACCTACCAAGGAAACGGGCAGAGATCCTAACAACGATAATGCCGCTGGTGCTCGGTACGAGGGAATCAATGGTCCCAGTTGAGTGCGTAAATCGTATAGCAACGATGCTACGTTGCTTCTCTTTTTAAGAGGCTGAAAGTTTATGATGCCTTTTTTGCGAGTCGGTAATCGAATAGGGTTATTTGGCACAGTGGGACTGAAATGAATGGATTTTTTTTTTCGTGCAGTTTAGTCAGTTTAGTCTAAGCGTACTAATTTCTAAAATCCACTCATTCTTAGTATGGTCACTGACTATGACTATGTTATTTATTTTTTTATTGGCTGTCATCTATAACGCCCATATAACCACCATTGGCGTATCTAGGATTTTTTCCTAGGGGGTGCCTGGGGGGTGCCAGTTTCAGTGGCTCCAGGTAGTTTTGCTTTTTTTTTTAGTAAAAAGAAATACCGATCCACCCTCAATTTCTTAGTACAATGATATACTGCGTCGCGGGAAAAACTAGCCCAAAAATCTAAACGCGCTATAATTTAAAGAACAGTTTTTTTTTAATACGATCCGTTGTACTGACTTAACACTCTTCCCGCCATGTAAGGTTTGAGAACTTGAGAACTTGATTACGCATAATACATGGAATTCGTATTTTCAGTTTGAACTTTACAATCATCAGAACTCCTTTGTTTTGCGGATTGAATACATTGATTAAGAATATATTTTCAGGGCAATTATTAGAAGTGAAAATCTCTGAATCTATAAAATATCAACAAATTTGCGTGTAACTTGTATTCATCGTGACATCCACTTTGTTTATTGCATGATAACAACCCTTATAAAACAGTTTTCAAGAACAATTTTCCTCCCCTGTTGTGGAAATTAAGCCACTGTGTCCAATAAGCTAAACTTTTGTGGTATTATAAGAGTTATTAATACTAGAAATTGCAAAATCAGGATACATATTTGCATTTTTGGTTTGACCACAACATTCGATTTTTCTCTTCGGGATTCTAATTCTATGCTTTAATATAATACAAGAAATTTGTGCTTTCGGCAAAACATTGTTTCGGTAATTCCTCAGGGAATATTCCCGGCAATTTATTTGGAAATTTATTTTAATTAGGAGTTCTTTCAGAAATCTTTCAATAATTCCTTTGAATTTGGCAAATTTCTTCGGTAATTTCTTTAGGAATTTATTTGGTAATACGTCTGGAATTTGATACTAAACACCTTTTACACATCCTTTGAAAATTTTATCGGAAATTACAATGGAAATTCCTTCAGCAATTCCACTAGGAGTTAATTTGGCTTTTTTTTTATTTCATTGGCAAATCTTTTGAAATGTTTTCTCGGGAGTTCCTTCGCCAATATTTTAGTAGTCTTTCAAGCGATGTCTTGTTAATGTCAGCAATTCTATTGATATTTGCTTTTTAAAATTCTCCAATTACTCTTAGGCAATTTCTTTGGGAATTCTTTTAGTGAAGCCTTTGATAATTCATTCGACATTGACTCTCGGAAATTCCTCACTTTTTTTGGAAATGTCGGCAAGTCTATTTTTTTTCGGATTTTCGTCGATTTTTTGGGCTCTCATTATCTATGCTATAAGGTATTTCTTCACCAATTCCTTCGGAAACTCCTTCGGAAGTTCTTTTATAAATCTCTTCCATAATTTAAATAAAAATTCTTTAGACAATTTCTTCTAGATTTCTTCAGTGTAAGGAATTTCTGCAGCAGATGATTTCGGAACACCTTCGGCATTTCCGATGTTACTTGCATTGAATATTTATTTGGAAATTTTATCAGCAAATCCTTGAAACTTCTATTATTACTTTAGGAACTTCTTCGGTATTTCCTTTGGAAATTAATTGGGCAATTTTCTTAGAGATTTCCTTCGAGAATTTCTTTGAAAAAAATCTCTGGTGATTCTTTAAAAATTTTATTACTGCAATTACTTTTGGAATTCTTTCTAAATTTTCTTCAGAAATTCCTTTGATTATTTCGGAAAATTCCTTTAGAATTTCTTTGATTTTTTTTGTTAAATTTGAAAAAAAAAAACAATCATGCCTAAGGAACCCTTAAAGAAACATCCATACTGCGGTTTAGCAAATACGAAGCCGTGTGTTCTCGAATCCCAACAGAACGCATTTTTTTTTCACAAACTTATCTCTCATTTTGTCATTTAGCAACATTCTGTGCCTTCTAATTAGTTACAAGTTTTTCCCGTACATTCCTATAGAATTCACTAGAGATTTCTCTAGTAATACCTCCTAGGATTCCTCTGGAAATTCCAACTATTCCCAAAATTTGTTTAGGGATCCCTCTAGAGATTTCTATTGGGATTCCTTCAGCTAGAATTCTTTGAAGAAGGTCAAGAGGAGTTCCATGTGTAATACCATGATTAATTTCTAGAGTAACCCATGAATTCCGGGATGAGTTTTTAGAAAAATTCGAAAGCATTTATGGAAGTATCCTACGAAAACTACCTAGAAGAATCCCGGCAAGAATTCCAGGTGAAATCTTTAGAGGGATTCCTGCAGGTGACACAATTTCTGAAGGAGACCTAGGAGGCATTCCTGAAAGATTAGAAGCAGCAGGAATCGCTTATGGAATCCTAGGAGGCGTTCCTAGATGAAAGTCATGAGGAGTTCCTGGAGAAGTCCAACAAGAAATATTTAAGTAAAAAGAAAATCGCGTTAAGTACTGTTCCTTTGAATTCCACTAAGAATTTGCATCCTTTGACAGATACGTATTTCAACCTCAACTGTAAGGTCGTCTTCAGTGTCTTGTACTTGACTCGACTCGACGAGAAATATTTGGAGAAATCCCTAAAAAAATATTAGGATTTCCAGGAGGACACACCGAAGGTACTTCTGCAAGACTTCTAAAAGATCCCAGCAAGTTTTTAAAGGAATCTCTGGAGAAATTCTCAGAAGAATCCCTAAAAGAATTCTGGGAGGTATTACAGTAAGAATGACTGGAGGAGTCCTAGGAGGAATTGCTGGAAGAACCACAGCAGGAATAGCTTGAGAAATACAGCTGAAATTCCTGGATGAAGTTCCTGTAGGAATCCCATGGAAAATTTATGAGAGAATCCATGGACAAATATCTCGGATAAAAATTCTTGGAGGAAACACCGGAGAGTTTCTGAAGATATCTCAGGAAATATCTTAGGAGGTATTCTTACACTCAGCAAAGTAAACTACCGAAATTCATCAAAATACCTTATGAAATTTGGCCATAACTGTAAAGTATGGATACCATTAGAATACCTTATGAAAATTGAACATGCTTATTATGGCCCAATTATATAAGATAAAGTTATGAAAAGAGCAGAAAAATTACAAAATGATGCAGACTGGGTTCGATCCATGAACGTCGAGATCACTGAGCTTGTGCTCAAACCACGCGGCTATCGATGCTTGAGAATATCGTGTTGCTAAATGTGTAAAAAAGCCAAACTGTGAGTCGATTCTGCGTCATACTTATGAAAATCGTTCTAGCCGTTATGAATTGTTTAAAGGCCATTTCATAAGTTAGACCTTATGATAATCTTAGGTTTATTTGCCTGAGTGTAGAAGGGTTCGGGGATGTATCGCTGCAAAAACCTCAGCTGAAATCGTAGAAGGAATTGCTGGAGAAAACTGTACAGGAATTTCTTGAAAAACCCCATCAGGAATGCCGGAGGGAATCCATAAAAAATCCTAGGAATACCTAGAGAAGTCTCTGCAAGAACCGGTAGGTATTCTGGAAAATATTCTTAAAGAATCTATAGAGAAGGCTTTGAAGGGATCGCAGGAGGATTTTCTGAAAGAATCTCAGGAAGCATTTCAGCCATCATACTAGGATAAATTCGTATAGGAATCACTAGGAGAATTTCTGGACGTATCATAGTAAGAATTTCTGGAGGAATTGCTGGAAGAATCACAGGAGGAGTTGTTTGAGGTATTCGTGGGAAAAGGCCAAAAAGAGTTTCTGCAGGAATTCCATGAGGATTTTCTGGAGGAATCTTTGGATGAAATCTCTGGAGGTATTTCTGGATGAGTCCTTGGAGAAATCCCTGGTGGAGCAACCAAAGGAATTTCTGCAAAAAATCCAGGAATATTGCCTGCAAAGGTCTCAGCAAAAAGCTAGGAGAAAGCTCTAGAAGAATCCGTAGCATAATTTCTGAAGTACTACAGCTAGAATGGAGGAAGAATAGCTGGAAGAACCGCGTGAATTGCTTGAGCAGTCACAGCTGGAATATCTGGAGGAATCCCTAGAACTCCGAGAGCTATCATAGAAATAATTTCTAGAGAAACCCTAGAATCAGCAATGCCAGGGGTATCTTAAGAGAAGTTCCTCCAACAAATTCCTGTAGGAATACCTATAGTTCTCCTTGAAAGAATCAGTAGAAGTATACTGGATGAATCCCTGATAGAATCGTAGGAGGAATTTCTGAAGGAATCTCAAGAAGATTTCCCGAACGTATTGCCGCATGTAAGTATGCAAGGAGAAATCCCTAGAAGTATTTCTGAAGGAGTCCTAATGAGAATTGCTTGAAGAATTCCAGCTTTAATTCATCGAAGAAGGGCAATAGAAGTTCTTGGGAAAATCCCCTGTGGAATTTCTGGAAGAACCTCTGTAGAAAGTTCTGGAAATATCCTTGAAGAAATGTATGGAAGAATCAATAAAGGGATTTTATAAAAAAATCTCAGGAAGAATTTCGGAAACAGTGCTAATTTTTAGAGAAGAGAAATTGCTGGACGAATCGCAGCAGGAGTTGCTTGAGAAATCCTAGCCACAATTCCCGGATGAAGGCCAATATAAGCGCCTGGAGGAATTCCATGAGAAATTTCTAGAAGAATCTCTGAATGAAATCTCTGAAGAAATTCCTGGAAGAATCACCGGAGGAACTTCTGAAAGGATCCCACGAAGATTGCTTGAATAATTCCAGCAGAAATTCCTGAAGAAATCCTAGCAGAATTTGCTGGACCAATCTCTGCAGACATTTCTAGTATGAACAACCCCATCAGGACTGCCTGGAGTATCCTACAGGAAGTTTATCGAAGAAATATTGGGAGGAACACATAAAGGAAGCCTAGAGAAATCACTGTACGAATGGATAGAGGTATTTCTGGAGGAATCTATGGGGAAGTATGTTGATTGTTCTTACCAATATCCAAAACTCCAAAACGTACAACAGTTACCTATATAAGTAGTTCCGGGTGTGCTTAAGTTTTGTTCTATGTGCCATTAATAAATATTGGAATTATTGTGTGAAGTTTGAAATTTTAGGTGACTGTCAAGGTAAAATTCTAGGGGGTGCCAAATTTGTTCTAGGGGGTGCCAGGCACCCCTGGAACCCCCCCTAGCTACGCCAATGATAGCCACAGTTGCATATGCGTGGATATGAAGCAAACCATGCTGCTCCATGATATACATACACACACACGCAAAATGGTCATTGGTGGAAAAATGTCTCAGTTAATAGCTGAAGAAGTGCGTTTTAAATCCTGGTTTAGTATGAGATCTTTTTTGGTTTGGATTTTTTCCGGGATAATATTTATTTAGTTTGCTATCATGCCAATTTGCTCCATCACTCCCATAGTGCGGTCTTGTTAACCAATCTCCCATAGCTCACTTTTATTGCTACTAGGCATTGTTACATCTTCTTTGCCAGCGCCTAGATACGTTCTGCGCACACAACAATGGTTGGCAGTAATATCTACATATTATACAACCCATCGGGGCTTCCTGTGTGTCTGCTGCTCCATACATTGAGCATGATTCAAAGCCGTTCTGTGCGTGTGGTCACCGTGGCTCCGAAGTATGGTAAATGTATCTCCTGAATTATACGCACGGGGCAAAGAAGCTAACGACGACGTTCTGCTGAAACGCAAAAATAAGGATGAAATAAAAAATCACTAACGGAGGTGTCACAGATTGAAATGGTTGAATTGCGATGCAAGGAATATGAGATTAATATCGGTTGAGGAAGTTAAGCTTACAAAATTATTAAGTTGTTTCACATGTTCAGCAAAGTATGTTGATTTCAAATAAAGTTATCGACTTGAGAAATTTAAATTGTTAACACAGTAACGAACAGAACGTAAGTAACAAATATATTTCTTAAAGTTTCTTTTTGTTGATTTGAAAATATATTTTTATTAGCCATTGCTGAACCTTAATAAAATGTAATGTACTGATACAACTATTAAAAAATACTTTGCTTTTCTTTTATTTTTATAGAGTATAGAGCAAACTCGCAATTATTTCTACTTTCTACTCTACAGTTTACAACACCAAAACTCAAGTATAAATTTGTAAAATCGCATGAAATGTAAACGTCAATTAAATTAAAACCTTTGGAAGCATTAATGTCCCCTAGTATAACCCCAACCATTATCTGATAAAAATAACTGCACTAGAGTTCCACTTTGTCAAACATGTAGTAATATTATGTACAGTTCATCTTGAGATGCATGAGTCCAAAAGTTCATAACAGTATATCTGGGTCAGTTTTACTATTTTGAAATATGATAAATCTGGAATCAATACATAAGTTTATCATCATAATCATAAAATTGTTCGGTAAGTACGTAATCGACGCACACGGTTTCCCAAGGCCCAATTTCGTGATGAAAGTATCGTTAATGTGGTTAATCCACCTAGAAGTGTGATAGATATTTGATTATATTTATAGTGAAGATTGCGTGTTTATTATCTTGGCAAAGTTGTAGAAAATATAATTCAAGAAAACTTGCCTAATAAACTTGTTTTCTATCTGCTCAAATTCTAGAAATATGGTCATTATTTGTGAACGACCACTTCAAGTCAGTTTATTTGTTGTTACTTTTCTAGACATTCTACAAAGTTGTTTAATATAACAAAATACCTATTTCTTCTGAAGACGGCAACATTGTAGTTTTGATATTTGTAAGTTCGTAATTGAAATTTTAAAAAATAAACTCAAGAAGTATTTATATATTTATTTTTTTTTACTGGCCAACATCTAAGATATTCCTATCGCACAGACAGAATGTTATTCCTTAGCCTATTCTTAAACATAATTTTACTAATACTAAAATCAAACAAATAATAAGCAGAATTAAATAAACGGTAACACTCTACAAGCGGATTAAAAAAACTTTGGTATTCTTAGAAATTCATACTCCCTCAACATCCTTGATGGAGCATGAATGGACAATGCTGCCACGAGGGAACTACATTCTATATCACCTTGCAGAACATCAAACACATACATTTTACGTAGGATTTCGCTTCTATCACTTAAGATTTTTAGATTTATTAACTTACACCTGCTTGCATAAGGCAGTAAGCGAATAGGATCGTTACACGGAAGAGATCGCAATGCATACCTAATGAATTTTCATTGCACGCTTTCCAGTAACCTGATTTCGCCTATCTGACGAGGAGCCCAGATATGAATTCCATATTCTAATATGCTCATAACAATTGAGAAAAATGGATTGTCTTGAGTACATAAACATTATCAAAATCTTTACTATTCCTAATTAGGAATCCAAGTATTGTTAAGCCTTTGGAAACTGTTAGCGAAAGATGTTTCTTAAGGCGAAACTGGACGTTTTTTTTTTATTTATTGTTTTTAATGTTATTGTATTTGTGAATTTTAACTTAATGCTAATTCTTCACACCGAAACTGGACGCTTTTCCTCATTTTTTTTTGGTTCTTGATAATTAAATAACGAAGCAATATTTTCAAAATCGGTTTTTATACACAGTTAGAGAAAAGATCGAGCTATCTTCTGGATTTTTTTCAGGTGTAAAACTTTGACCAATTTTTCATAAACCATATTTTTCTAAAATTTTATTCAAAAATGGTTTCTCCAAAACTGAAAAATATTTTCCACCTGAAAAAAAAAAACAGGAGATACCTTGATCCTTCCTCTAACTGCGTACGAAAAACAATTTTGAAAAAAATGCTTCTTTATTTAATAAAAAACACAAACCAAAAAGTGAGGAAATGCTTCCAGTTTCACCTTGAAGGATAGGGCTCCATCAACAATTATTTCGAGATCTCGAATGGAATTTGGGATTTACAGTTAGCATAGTGGTTTAGGCTATTGATCGCCAATCCGGAGACGGCGGGTTCGATTCCCGTTCCGGTCGGGGATATTTTCTCGACTCCCTGGGCATAGTGTTTCATTGTCCTTGCCTCACAATGTACAAATTCATGTAATGGCAGGCAAAGAAAGCCTTTCAATTAATAACTGTGGAAGAGCTCAAAGAACACTAAGTTGAAGAGAGACCGGTCAAGTTCCAGTGGGGAACGTTGGGCCATAGAGAAGAAGAAGAAAAAGAATGTTACTCTCTCATTTTCAACTGAATGGCACCGACTCTCTCTCTTAAACTCAACTGAATGGCACCGGCTTCACCACGGTATAACGATAGTACCTTAGTTATTTTTCACATTGATTCGCATTTTGTACGTTACACACCATTCAGTGAGTGAATACAGGTCATTTGAAGCTCTGCACACAATCAGAATTTGACTTAATCTATATATATAAAAATGCAGTGGCATACGTGGGACCGCGCATAACTTGCGAACGGATGGTCCGATTTGGGTCGTCTAAGTTTTGTTCTGTTAGTTTTCACCCAAGGAAGGTTTATGAGGCCTAAAACATGGGAAAATTGAGAGTTTTTGAAAATCGATCTTCCATACCGGGGACCGGGGATTTGGTCTTGGCTAGAAACTTAAAACGTCAAAAAACGCAGTAGGCAAGACAAAGTTTGCCGGGTACAGCTAGTTATTCTATAAAATTTTAGATCATCTGCAAACATTGTTTTTTTTTTGTCTGAATCAATAGCCAAACAAATGTCATTGATGGTCAAAGTAAACAATAAAGGACTTAAATTTTACAAATTTAAGATACAACTTTGTCGTCTTTGAATAAAACAAGCATTTCATCATGTACAATGGACAAATTGATATTTAGGGGTCGTTTATAGAAAATTATCCATATTTTTAAAAATGGTGCATATAGAACAATAGCTTGTTCGGTAAGCTTTCGTATAATGATCTTTCCTACTAGTTTTCTGAAAACATCAGTACACTGCTTCACATATAAATTACAAATTTATTTTTTATCTTAATACTAGGTGAATTGATCACATCAGTGAAACTTTCATATGAAGAACTCTTGATCATAAATTATTCCAACAAATACTTTAACCTTCCTTTTGCATCACTTTGGCAAAATCATGCTGACGTAGTATACGGTTTGGGTCGTAAAATGACCCTAATGCCAACGGAGGGTTAAATAACATTTCACTGTTTTTGGAAGAAACACTTTTGTTATCATGCAGAACAACTTTGTAGAAGATTTGAAAATTCCCAGATATATTTGAAAACAATACAACAGATCAACTGATTTTAAAATATAATCAAACAATTATACCTAAATAAAATTGAGTAGATAGAACGAAACTTTGGCCGAAAAAAAAATTCACTCACACTTCTAGGTGGATTAATCACATAAGTGATAGGGTAACCTGGGGTAATATGCACCCGGAGGCAAAAAGTCCTCACGTTGTTTGAAAACGTCAGGAGTAATCCCTTGTTGGAATATGAGAGGAGTTGCTGAAGGATCTCCTTGAGGAATCTGCGAGGAAACACCTGGACTAGTTTCCAAAGAAACTCCTGTAAGTTATAGAATAATGAATTTACATGTTTTATTGCCAATCAGTCACATAATTATGTATTAAATCTAATATTTTTCCAAGCTGCGTTTGTGGTGAAATTGAAAGACACTATCAAACTTTTTTTGCCGTAGCAGTACTGCGCATGTAATACACATTTGAATAACTGTTTCTAGCTACCGAGTTCGTTAACCAGATTTCCTCATCAAAAATTCTATAGATATCGAATTTATTGCGCAAAATTGTACTTTTCGGATAAAAAAAACATAATTAGTATGGAAAATGCATGTTTTCAGGCGTTTTCTAAGGATTTACTAAAATTTAAACTTTAATAATTCACAATTTATAAAATTTGTAAATGTTTTGCGTAGATTTTCGCCTTCTGGAGTGGTTGATTGAGGTGGAAAAAATATTTTCAACTCTTATAAAGGCACTTCACTGGCTGATCAATTCCACCTCGAAAGCAGAATTATTGATTTTTTTGTTTCAAATGATATTTATTAAATAAAACGATTTACAGTGAATGTCTCAACCTCGTTGACTGCTGAAAATCATGGTCGTACTTCAAAAGTCTGAATTCATCAACGATAATTTTTCAAAAATTAGATGCCATACACTGGGAAAAGTGATCAATTTCCCCCGTAATCACGGTATTAAACAAATTTTTCGAAGACACTAAGTCTCAAAAGTCAAGTTTTCAGGTCCAAAATGATTTTGATCACGAAATTGGGCCTTTGGAAACAGTGCTGTCCTTGACAAAGTTGTTCGGCACATCCTGGACTATACTTTATTATCATCGGATATTGGGTTTTGAACATATTTGAGCGACTTTGAAAAAACAATAAAAAAGTTTGTTTTCCTATATAAAATCCCATACAAACTTCAATCGCGATGCGTGAAGTGTAGGCTAAACTGTTCTTGCCAAATTTTGCACAGTTGTTTGGGACTTCACATGACGCCTAGTAAGCTTGGATCTGACTGAATCTGATCATATTTAAATTTCCCATGCAACATTGCCCCATCCCTTCAAGTATTTTGCGTCGATACATATGTCAAGAAATCCTATTTTTATAGAGTAACAGTTAAGATTTGTAGTCATTTTTTAACCATTCAGGACGCGCGCCTGTAGGTGTGTAGTTTTGTACTTTTTACAACGGCGCGCTTTCTGAAGGTTATTTCATTCACTGAAGCGATTGAGTTTTCCACAAGCTAATTTATTTGCCATAAAAGTTTAGAGGTAAAAAAGGTGGGATAACACTATTCATAATCTCACCAAACACCCGGGCCTTGGAAAATTGAGGAAAATTTCGTGCTGAGTTGCTTCCGCCTGCAACATGAGTGCAACATTGAGGAAGTTTAATTATTCCGTAAAGCGTGATAAACGGAGGAAAATATGGAAAATTTACCGGTATGCAGCACATCACGCAGTCCAGTGAGCATACCTACCTACCTTGCTTGCTTGCTGGCGAAAGGTTTCCAAACCGGAAAACGGTCGATTGAGTTTTTGGATATAATTTGGGATAATTATCGACGCCACAAGGAGTACAGGAAGTGAAGTTTCTAACTGAAGCACTCTTCATGTTGGTCTGTTTATTTTTTTTCGCTGCCATCGTCGTGTGGGTCTGAAAATGGATTTTGCTAGTTTAAGCACCTTCAACTGGTAGCGTTTAGGCTGATAAAATCGTCTCACTTGAAGTGCAAATTTTCGGTAATACCAATCCGTGTGGTCAAATTATGAAATTCAAATAACTCAACGTACATACGTACAGATGGGTAAATTATTGGTTAAATTGGAAAAAAATCCACAGCTCAGGTGAGATTTGAACTCAATAAGGGTCGTGAGTTCAAATCTCACCTGAGCTGTGGATTTTTTCCCAATTTAACCAATAATTTACCCATCTGTACATATGTACGTTGAGTTATTTGAATTTCATGATAAAATCGTGTAGGGTAGAAATCAACTTCGTCATACACGCTAATTCTCGTCATATCAGACGGGATATAGCCAATAATTACAGATATTCCAACTTACCTTTGCCATTGGCTCATCAGATGGAAGCAAAAAGATGTAGCTATCAATTTCCAGTTACGTATCAATTTCACTCCACATGTGTTGATTTTTTTTTCTCGTATTGCGTACGGCAACTGTACCAAAGTTGCAGCTAGCCGAATTGAACAACAAAAGAGAAAGATTTCTTCGTTGCACTGTGATGGTGTATTACGTCTGGTTGGCTCAAATATGAACTGTTGCAATAATTCCTGAGATCAACCCTGAAAAATTTGTGCCTCTACTGATCGAAGCTGATTGAAAGGATTGCCAAGAGCATTGACCAGATGGATCGTGATCTGGCGAAAATTAGACGTGAACGAGGTTCGAATCGCAGCAACAAACCGTTACAGTTGATGCAGTTTTGTCATGATATGGCGTATCATCAAGTTAATGAACGAAAAATTCGTGCTTTTGAAACTTTGCTGTTAATTAGCTACATTTTGCTATCAAAACCACCTCCTACCTCCTTCGCGAAAGTTATGTCATCAATTTACCTGACTAAATGAAAAAATACTCACACGCCACCGTGGGAGTGCTTATCCAGTAATCCACAGCACTCCCTCAGTGCTGCCAAATGGGGTCATAAAGCTCAATTAATTAAATCGTTTATCTTGAATAAACAACCATTATTATCCTCTCCATTTCCTGACTTCTGGGTTCAAAGTGCATATCATTTCGATTCAGTTTGCTGGTTGCTTCCTAGACGATTGCGTGCCGAAGGGGAGGAGCCACCGCGATTTACCACTGCTATAACCGCAGTCCGCCTCCCACTTGAATGCACTACGCCCTCCCTATCGGACACTGGGAGTGACTCGGCATGCAACAAATTATCCTGTTGGGAAGAAATCTTATACAAATAATTATATCCAACAATGAAATGAATATTAAAACCAGAGCGCATTTCCCTGCCCGGCAGGCGATTCGGTAGAAAATATAAAATTAATTAAAACTTTCCATTTTGTTCTGCATTCTATGTTGTTTTTTCGTCAACTATTTCAACAGTTTTTTTCCCCTGATGTCTGTGCTATCACCATCGCTACATACCGACATCGCCTTTTTTTGTCTAATTTTTCTCTTCCATCCAGTCAGTATGGCTCAGTTCCAGGCTGCAAACAACAGTGGGTTTCCATTGCTCTTGTAGGGTCTATTTTTTCAATTAATTTGAGTTTTTATTGGTCTTCTTTATGAAGGCGAGCTTTCACCACTCACTTGCACTGTGTTGGCCACAGGGCAAGTGGAAATGCGTTTGAAACCGGATGATTTCTGGATTTTTGCGGCGAGGATCTGGTGTGGGATCGGTCAATAGAAAATTTGCACTCGGAACGTCGAACGACAGCGACGAGCAAATTTTATTCGTCATAAATTATGGGTTTTCAATTAAGTGAAATGCACTTATCGTGGATGAATACGAAATAACATTCACAAAAGTTTGGTTTTGTTTTATAGTAATGTATTGGTATCGATAAAAGTTCCATCAAAATCTGGTGTAGAGAGATACAACTAAATATGCCTAATTGTACGGTTTGATTCAAGTATTGCGTAACGAAAAATCCCTCCCTCCTATACTAACAAGTTCTGCATGTTCTGTAGTGTGTAGCGTATTTCAGCGCGAGGTCCTCTTCCTCCTGGCGTTACGGAATATTTGAACGAAGCCTTGGAAGATAAGCACTACAGAGTATTGCATTTATTTATGGAAAAGTGAACTGTTTTAATATCAACTAGTTTTAATCCTAGGCAGCATCCATTTATTACGTAACGTTAAAGTCGTTATTTTTGTACCCCCCCCCCTCTCGTAACGTTTTTTTTTGTATGAAAATCTTATTTTTTTGTATAGACCGTAACGCTCAGTCACACTTTTCCTCCCCCTAGAGCGTTACGTAAATCGAGTACTACTGAATAGCTCGTAGTGACGGTGAAGCTCTGTCATTACAAAATAAAATGCCGGAGTAAAGACCCCTCCCCAAACGATTTTAGATAACTCGATGAGAAGTATAGAACGGACTCGATTATTCGGAGTCTGGTTCTGATGTTCCCAAACAAATTTGGACTGATTCTAATCAAATTTAGCCTGACAATATGTCAAAATTTAAGCTTCAAACAATATTTTGTTATCCAGATATATGGTTGGGAAGCTTCAGAATCCGACTCTGGATAATCGAGACAGACTTGTATGGCTACCTTAACCATTTGGAGCCTGAGTGGGTCATATTTGACCTCAACATAGAAACGGCAGTATAAATTCAATGAAACAAAATACTGTCTTCGGTAACGTTGTTGCAAATTGAGTCCTTTATGATTGAAAAATGAGAATATTTGTGTTTGAGATTTCACTGACAACCTAGAACCTCCTGAACACCATAAAGTTTGGAGAAACGAAATAACTGACATACAAGTGGATTAAAAGCTGAATTTGGATATGGGTTACGTTCATATCGCCAAGAATATCAATAGGTGTTTTATATTCTGGGATGTTCTTGGTGTTCCAAACTGTCCTGTAGTGAAGTCCTTCACATCTACATAAATAAATTTATGTGTTTTCGATCAGAGATCAGAACTTCAGGTCTGCATTCGTAACAGCAGCTGAGAAATGTTGCATAATCAACCGTGGTTAATGGATACCAACCCTAAGTCTATTATATAATATTATGAACCTTTGGGACATTGAGAGTCGTACAAACTGTCCTGAAGTTTAGCACTTGACAGTAACAGTAGTTATTCTCACAATGAACTATCCCCATCCAACTGTAATCTGTAATCCCCCTGGCATTTCAAGAGTCATTCCAAGAAGTTTTGAAATATTCCAGATCAACCAAACTACTTCGGAGACCTTAGCTTCAGGTCTACACTTGTGATAAGAGCGTTTTTGAGTGTGTTAAGTCGTGTTACATCCACTGTATTTACCAAAGTAGTTCGAGGAACAATAAGCGTTGTTATATATTTTTGGGATATTATAGGCCATCCTTACTGTTATGGAGCTAAGTTGATAAAAACAACCACTGTAACATGCGATTATTTCGTTTTAGAAAGTAACATTACATGTTCCAGAAATACCGCGTGACCCAACCGTTCTATTCGCATAACTAATCAATTAAAAATGATTTTTTATTTAAAGAGTTCAAAGACATACGTTTTAGAAAATTCAACAAAATACCTTCGCTCTTTAAATCTGAATAGCCTTCCCTATAGCACTACCGTTTTCGTGCGTTTTCATACACGCAACCTGAGATTGGCAGATTCTAATACACGGGTTCCCAACCGGTGGTCCGCGGCCCCCTGGGGGGCCGTAAAGCCAGTCTAGGGGGGCCGCGATGTTACCAAAAAAATTGTTAAATTTTTATTCTATTTTGTGCAAATTATATCAATTTTTAATTTTGTATATCGCCAACCCCAAAAGCTACAATTTGAGGAACAAATTTACAGTATAAAATGCTTTCAGAAGAAAAAATTTTCGGCTGCGCCGCTATTTTTCAGCTATGATTCAAATTGAATGATCATGACACCATTTTTACGAAATGTGAGTGTCATTGATCGTCGAAAATCCCTCCCACAGTAAATTTCTGGCTACGTCACTGTACTCAAAAAACTCGGTTTCGTTCATTAAATTCATATTTTTTTTTTAAATTTTCATTGGGCCGCGGATGTTTTGACAATTGTTAAAGGGGGTCGCCACCTCAAAAAGGTTGGGAACCCCTGTTCTAATTCAATTGGATATGAAACATATACAAATATTGTATTAGGACCTTGCAAATACAAAAATTGGTAGGTGGCAGTATACCAAAAATTGTATTGGCTTCCTAGAATCTCGAAAAGGAAAATTTCGCATGTGTGCGTGTGCTCTGTCGCACTGGTTTCTCATTATTTGTTCTATTTTTAGACTGATCATGGCAGCAGCGGCGGCATCAAATGCCAATACATGTTTAAAAAGAAATACGGGCGGCGACGGGAATCGAACCGAGGCACTATGGACTTATCCACCGATGAACCGAATTCATCGCGGTCTGAGAATTTTAACACTAGAGCGGGGCCGTTTCCAATCAGAATTAGACGATTCTGATTGGAACAGACCCCGCTCTAGTGTCAAAATTCTTGGACCGCGATGAATTCGGTTCATCGGTGGATAAGTCCATTATGATGATACACAGTATCCTGTGCTCTAACCAGCACGGCTATAACTGCACATGAATAGACAAGAGGCTGAAAGCCATCATGATCAACACAAACGTGGCTTGGTGATGGAAGTGATATAGCCGCCACACTGCACAATGGGTCCAGAGCCGTATTTTCGAAGACAAAACTGTTTAAGCTTCAGCTTTAAGTTTTTAGACACATATTGTGTTTTAGAAAGTTTATTTTCAATAGGGTCATCCCTATTATTGTTATGTGAGGGTGGTTCGTCTGGTTTAACTGATTCAAAAATCTGCTTTCTAATAATTTTATTTGCAATGCCATGATGGATGGTGATGGATCGTTTAATTAGAAATTCCACCAATAAACGCCAAATTCTAAATTTCATATATCTCAGGACTCTCACCACTTAGAAAGTTGGTGCCTTCGACAACGTTGTTAAGTGAGTCAAGGGCTTACAGTTAATGGCCCACTAGGCGGCGCTAGTTACACATTTGCAAAATCATTCAAATTTTTTCGTGAAGTAATCAACTAGCTGTAAGTTTGTTTTCTTTGAACGTGTCTAAGTCAAGTCAAAGGTTTTTCAAAGAGCTATGTATTAGTCATAATTGTGCAATGTCGCATTTCATTCGGTTCACTTGATCCAGAGATATAGCAATTAAACGAAGAACACTCAAATATGAACTACTTTATTAGAGTTGCTCCAATTTTATGTAAAGTTATCCAATCGAGCCCAAATTTGTACCGTTTATGTCTTACTAGTTGTGCAACTGGCAGGAAAAATTTGAGAACATTTGGTGCATTTTTGAAAAAGTTACAGCTTGCTGAATATATTTGAAATAATAAATAAAAGTTGCATGCTTCAATTAGTTCGTAACTAGCGCCGCCTACTGACAGAACCTTGAACCAATCAGCTAATCAACTGAGTGGCCGTAACCAACCTAACAACATCGCCGAATACATCAACTTTCTAAGTGATCTGAGTCCTGAGATATATGGAATATAATATTTGTTTAAGTTTTAAAAATTGCCTAAAACATTTTTGGCAAGTTGTATCCTGTTATAAAGTCCACCAAAACTATCCAAATTTTGATTACTTGTTCCTCAACGAGTTTGATTTAATTGGTGCAAATTTGGGCTTGATTGATTATTCAACTTTACACGAAATTAGAGCCCTTCTATCTATATCTAGTTTTTGACTTCCGTTTATCAAATTACTGTACCTTAGGACTAAGCGAACCGAATTAAATTAAATTTTGAAAGTTTGTGACTAATGTATTGGTCTTCATGTATCGTTGGACTCGACTAAAATATGACCAATAAATTGAATAAAGACAAATCAATCAAATCAATCGAATGTTTTATTTTTGTAAATTTGCTATAACTTTGTAAAACATTCTGATATTGTATAGAGAATAATTAATCAGCAGATTTTTGGATAAGCCACACTTGATTGACCGTAATCATTTCACAATAATGAAAAAAAAGAAATGACAGAACTTGGCAGAAACATTTTTGTCTTCGTAAATACGACTCTAGACCCATTGTGCACTGAAAAGCCCGCATCCAGCAGGTTGCTGTTTGCAAGTGGAAAATTCCATGTAGACAATACACTGAACGAAACCCCCCGCCCAAGACCGACTGAGAGGCGATACGATCACGCCCCTTAACGACACTCGGTCGGAAACCGTATGGTCCACCGACCGAATGATGTCATCTTAAAATCGGATGACAACGATATGCAAATAGAATGTCGACCATATGGTCGAGCAACCCTTGCGGGCACCCTCTTCAAAAATTATGACATGTCCAGGATAGGACATGCGAAGCAAAATCGTCAATGTCCCGGGTGTCACGATCAAGGAACTTGTTACGCTATCGATGAATAAATTCGATGCATCTGTGTGGCCTTCGCTCTGCAACTAATATTCATTCACATAGCGTGCGTCGACTCATACGCGAATAGGATGATCGTCATCCGCTTTTTGGGATGATTGCCGTATGACTGATTCGTCATTCGAAAACACGATTTTGGTAATTTGGACTGGATGGTCGGACAAATCAGTCGATTTCGGGATGGGGTTTTCGTTCAGTGTAGGACGCGAAGCTCAGCAGCGAAGCGAAAGCTATTTTTAGACGCAACCCGGTTCAACTTCTCGGGTTTGAATGGAGGTGTTTGTGTGTAGTGGTATGGAAGCTATGGAACCGTGTAGCGCATCTTAATACAACGAATGGATTATGATTTATCACATTTTCTGTACGTTTTTAATCCATAAATTGGTAGAAAAGGCATATCTCAATTTTTGGAGCTTTCCTTGTTTTGCGTGTATTCATCCCATTCAATTATTTTTGCATCATCTGCACTGGACGGAGTCCCTTCTTGCAGTGATTATGCAAAAATATGTAGCCCCATCGTTTACCCGAGTGATTAACCATTAGTATGTCTAGCCAGCCAGCCAGCCAGTAGTGTTTGCACACAATTACAAACACCCACAAAGTCATCTCTTCTCTGAAACCGTTCCGCAAGCATCCGTGCAAGTGCCATGGAAAAAAGAAAACTAACCTAACCCAATCTCGTTCACTTCGGAGAAAAGCATTTGCCAAACTTGTTCCCTTGGGTAGCGGCGGCCGGCGGCACCAGTAGTAGCAGAGAAGGTAAAATGTCCAAATCACAAAGAGGCAAGTAAGTGCTTGCCCAGACGTTTCCTTGTCCGTGGCTCGAACATCCTTGCTCACGACGACGGCGATGACGACGACGATGATGACGAGTTGGGATTCCGGGCTGCGGAATTTCTACGACTACCTACGGTTCTTGCGGTTCGAGCATCCGAGCAGCATCCATCCATTTTCTCGGTCCCGTTGTTGTCGTCTGGAGTCTGAACCTGATGGTTCCTCAAAAGGTTGTTAGAATGCTAGTGTTGCTAAAAGTTCAAAATAACGTTTCTATTTTCTGCATGACGGAAAATAATAAAGTTGAGTGATTTGCATGCACCAGCACCTCACTAATTAGATTTGACGCTTAGATACTTTAGTGGCGGTATGTCTGCGTTCAGCATTTCTGGTTGTGGCCAGGAACTGAGACTAAAGTTTGTGCTCTAAGAATGGTGAGCACGAACTAATAGTTTGTTTTAGATCGTACTTGATTGGATACTCTGGTGTGAGGAATGGTAGAGGCAGCACTGTTTATTTGTAACACATTGAATAAAACTCAATGTGAGAAAATCAACTATATCTTGTAAACAAAATGACATAACATTTTTGTGCACGAAAATCTACATTTATAAAAGGTCTAAAAGTTCAGACAACTTTGAGATGAAAAATTGAAATTGAAGTTTTTATATCGGTAGAACTGATCCATCAATGTAAGCAACCAAAGGCATTTTCTATTTTTTTTTTGAGTAAATACTTTCAAAAAAATCACTACCTAAAACATTTTTATAAACAAGGTATAAAAAGTAGGACGCTTTCAGCGAGAATTACCCATAAGCGATACTTATTCATAATTTATCTGTAAGCCATGAATATCATTAATGATACACCAGAATGAATTGTGAGAAGCCAGAGGTTCTATTACTGGAAATTTACTAGAATATGACATTCACGTCTTCATTGACAGTAATTTACCCATCACATGTGTGTTGGCCATAACTCGTACAATGCTATATTTTTTCGCCCTCCATAATGGCGGAAGTACATATATTTCACCGGCGTTCAGCACCGGAACAATGCACTGTATGAGTATCGGAATGATCTACGTGTTCTACGTACATATGATCGTTCGTTGAGTTCCGATTCCATATGCTAGAGAGCGCTACTACTGGGTTTACTGTTTGATTCCCCCAAGGGAGTATTTTATGAAACGAACACACAATAGGCTCCAAAAATAAAGGTGCACATCCCCTTCGTCTATATCAACCGGACCAGCAGTGAAGGTGGCGTAGCTACACGCGAAAAAATATTATTTAATTTACAGTAATCATTATCCCCAGCGGGAATCCATTACTGAATGAACGGCCGAAGGACGAGCTAACGTGGGTACAGAGTGTGCTGATAGAAATAGTCACAGCTAAGCTGAGAGAGAATTAAACATTTTTTTTAGAACCTATGTCCTATGTCTTCTATTCTTATGTCTTATGATTGATTTATTCGTTTTTTAATCAGCACGAACACTGTTAATGCTTCCAGCGAGTTATTCGCTCTTAGAAGGAACCACGACACTAGACAACGGCCTAGCATGCAACGCCCAGTGGAAAGCTTTTCCTGACTGCTTCGGTGGGAATCGAACTTGCGCTCTTTACCATGATGCGGCTGAACACTCGATGACACTAGCTCCACGACAACGCAGACACACTATCGAATAATTATTGTTCTCTTCTTTTTTTTATCTTATTTCTGGTTTCGTGATGTTTTCTCCAGCCCATACAGTAGGCAGGCAGAAGTTTCCCCATATCGATGATGATTATCGGGAGCAGTACATCGGTTTGTCCCATTTCAGTTTTGGTGCGGGTGGAGAAGCAAAAAAAAAAAATATTACCGCTCCGTATGCCAATAGTGGTTCCCGCGGGATTCAGTACATCGTTCCGGTGTTTTTTGTGTATTTATATTTTATGTACGAGGGGTCTTTGGGAGGCGATAACGGCGACAGTTTATTTTATTAAATAATTTAGTTGAAATGCTGATGCACACAACAGAAAGATTAATATGCATTGGAATTTTAATTTATTTATTTGTCTCTTAATATTTATCTTAACAGAATCACTATGTTTTATTAATCCACAAGATTTTACAGATTATGATAGGAATATAGAATCCAAATAATTCAAAAAGCAATTTAAATGTTAAGCAATACCAACATTTATTCACAGAGTCATTAAATAGGCCAAAGAAAATTTCCATATGAATCATCGTGAGTGGAGCGGATCTGGTGGGATGGTTAAAGCACGCGACTATCACGCCGAGTATCTGGGATCGAATCCCACTCCCGACAAATTCGCAAAATGTAAGTTCTTCTTTCGGAAGGGAAGTAAAATCCCATTAATACAGAACAAATAGTCTTTTTACCCCTCGTTCGCACCTTCACCCTGGAGGATAATCACTTGCCACAGTTCACATATTATGGAGAAGCTCACGCATGACGAGTGTTCAATACGGCTGTGTGTGATAAATGTTCTAGCACGGGAAGCAACGTGGTAGTCAATCAATTGATATATTTTCAAGCTAGTGAAACTTTAACTATTATTGTACACTTTGTTGTATTTCTTGGTAAACACAGTGACACCTTTTGTTATTTGCATCATTTGGCTACTACTTGAGATGCATTGATAGTAAAAATTAAAAAAGCCAGTTCTGTCCGTTTTCTTTGCAAACGACAAGACTGAAGGTGGTGCTAATTTTCAAGGTGGTATAACCGTATAACAAGGAGGAAGGTGTATCAGTATTCATGATTTACAGTAAAAGTTACTTTCTACACCGTGTCCAATAAGTTCCCATACAAAATCAAATTCAATTTATTTCACATCTGTAATTAAGATTTTCAAAGTAAATTTAGTTATTGCAAGGCCAACTAACATACACCAAATACAACATATGTTTCGAAATTAACTGTCCTTTATCCTTCTCTGCTGATCGCTTATGTGTCATAAGTCCATTTTAGCTGGCACGCACGCCATTTCATTGGTATTTCGTCGTATTTTAACAAGTAATGGTTTTAGGTTGAAACAAATTAGGTTCCTGTCCTCCCCATTGCTAGTAGCATCTTTGACCAGAAGAGAAAAAAAAATGAGATCCTGTATTTGTAAAGTACGGAGCCGTTTTATTTTGTACAAAATAAAACGTAAATTAAACAAAAATGTACATTTATCTGTTGCATTGATATTTGTTGTGTTAAAGAAGCATGGGTGCATCTAATCTGGTTGATTCACATCATTCTCACGTATAAAACATGCTTGTATTCCTATTGTGGTAAATTTTGTCCAAAATTTACGTTTTATGATGTTTATTTTTGATATAACGGTTGTTTTCATGAAAATCAGCCCAAGTTCAGCTTACTTGGAAATTTCTTACCATATCATCACTAAAACTGTTTTGTTTTAGCCTTAGTTTATCCATTTGGTATATAACTTGGGATACAAACTCAAAATTTATCCTTTGGACTCTTTTTTGCTACCGTAGAATGAAAAACTTTTCGGATATTTTTCTTGCGTGCCGGAGAACATGGATTTCAGAAAACGGAAGTGTATTGCTGGGCTTATAAAATCAAATAGAAAATAAAGTTATTCTAAATCGTATGATTTATTTAATCAGTATTATGTGGCATTTAAATACATGTATTCATTTTGAAAATATGAATCACATATGTGAAATAAAACTTATTGGACACGGTGTAGAATTGGCGAAGTGGACAATATTGGATATTCTTGGTATAAGCCTGTCATATAGGACTTCAAAATTCTTAGTCTCATCTCATAGATATTGTAAAAGAGCTAATCCAAAAATGCTTTATTCGGCATTCACTTTTTTTTAAATAGGGAAGTGGAACCATCTCGGCAGGGGTCCTATTTTGGACACTTTTCTGCTATAACTCAGCCAAAGCAATGAGATACGTATAGTATCTAGCCGTGTACAAAATGCCAATTAAATTGGTTTGGAATTGACTGAGTTATAGCGAAGAGTGCCAAGAATACCGGCCGCTGCCCAAGTGGTTCGCTACCCTATTTTCTCCTTATTTAATTTTGAAACTTACTTTACTTATTTTGCTATGACTTAAGAATTTTATCTCAGTTTTCCGCGTAGTTTTTCACGAATTAGTTTTATGTTTTGAGATCAGAACCTCCAGTGGGGACGTTACGCCAAGAAGAAGAAGAATACGATTACTAATGACACCATGGTCCTATATGTATGGTAACCAAGAACAGAATATCACCATGCGGCCCCACAATACAAGTCTCAAGAATATCGCACCTCTCACACCATGCACTTACTACTGGTCGTCGTGTGTTAGTGATAGGTGTTTCTGAGTGGGGGAGTAAAATGAGATGTATAATTTATCGTATAAGCAGCAACCCTCAAGACAATATATTTTCCTCACCCTATGTGCATTTACTTTTCGTTCTTGGGGTTTATTGCAGGTAGATGAACGGTTCTTTGGCACGGTAAAGGCTGGGTATGCTGCGCAATTCAGATCCCATTGTGATCCACTAGCCTCTGCCCAGCAACTCCTATCCCTACCTCCACGCGGTACCGGCCGGTAACTATGAGCAACCTTAGGGAAGATCGGGTAACCAACCCCGGTGGGAACTTTGGTCGTAGGCTGACAGGGAAGGGGGGGTTTGCTTCGGCAAACCTGAGCGTCTGTTCTCCAGGAGGCGCGGCTCACAACAGCGTCTGATCCCCATGTTAGGGGCGGCTGATCTACGTCCGAGTGCCAGGGAAGGACTCTAAGCTCAACTGTGCACTATGGTCCTCCGGAAAGTAGGGGGTTGGTGTCAGGCCCTACGAGCCAGCCGTAAAAAACCATTGTAACGGAAAATCAGCAACAGAATAATACGAACCGAGACCAACGGCAACGACCCCAGCGAACAAAAAGGACTTGCGATTGGAAACTCGGTACGTGGAACTGCCGATCTCTCAACTTCATTGGGAGCACCCGCATACTCGCCGATCTACTGAAGGACCGCGGGTTCGGCATCGTAGCGCTGCAGGAGGTGTGTTGGACAGGATCCATGGTGCGAACGTTTAGAGGTAATCATACCATCTACCAGAGCTGCGGCAACACACGCGAGCTGGGAACAGCTTTCATCGTGATGGGCGATATGCAGAGGCGCGTGATCGGTTGGTGGCCGATCGACGAAAGAATGTGCAGGCAGGGATGGCATTCACCATTTGCAAAGAGTTACATTCACTTGCTACTATCTTAGTTCATAAGCATGCTATCAGAAAACAATGTATGGATGACTTTTACCTTGTAGTTTTATCTGAAAGTTTGCCGAATATCATAAGGGTCGCACACGCATGCTTAACTCGTGAGCAAGCTGTGAAAGCTACTCTCCACGCCGTGAATGTAAATTAACCTGCACATTGAGGATCAAGGGCCGATTCTTCAACTTCAGCATAATAAACGTGCACAGCCCACACTCCGGAAGTACTGATGATGACAAGGACGCATTTTACGCGCAGCTCGAACGCGAGTACGATCGCTGCCCAAGCCACGACGTCAAGATCATCATAGGAGATTTGAACGCTCAGGTAGGCCAGGAGGAGGAATTCAGACCGACGATTGGTAAGTTCAGCGCCCACCAGCATACAAACGAAAACGGCCTACGACTCATTGATTTCGCCGCCTCCAAAAATATGGCCATACGTAGCACCTTTTTCCAACACAGCCTCCCTTATCGTTACACCTGGAGATCACCACAGCAGACGGAATCTCAAATCGACCACGTTCTGATTGACGGACGGCACTTCTCCGACATTATCGACGTCAGGAACTATCGTGGCGCCAACATCGACTCCGACCACTATCTGGTGATGGTCAAACTGCGCCCAAAACTCTCCGTCATCAACAATGTACGACACCGGCGACCGCCACGGTACAACCTAGAGCGACTGAAGCAATCGGATGTCGCCTCAGCATACGCGCAGAATCTCGAGGCCGCGTTGCCAGACGAGGGCGAGCTCGATGAGGCCCCTCTAGAGGACTGCTGGAGTACAGTGAAAGCAGCCATCAACGACGCAGCCGAGAGCACCATCGGATACGTGGAACGGAATCGACGGAACGAATGGTTCGACGAAGAGTGCAGAACGGTTTTGGAGGAGAAGAACGCAGCGAGGGCGGTAATGCTGCAGCAAGAGACTCGACAGAACGTGGAACGATACAAACAGAAGCGGAAACAGCAGACCCGCCTCTTTCGGGAGAAAAAGCGCCGCCTGGAAGAAGCGGAGTGTGAAGAAATGGAACTGCTGTGCCGTTCCCAAGAAACACGGAAGTTCTATCAGAAGCTCAACGCATCCCGCAACGGCTTCGTGCCGCGAGCCGAAATATGCAGGGATAAAGACGGAGGCCTCTTGACGGACGGACGTGAGGTGATCGAAAGGTGGAAGCAGCACTTCGATCAGCACCTGAACGGCGTGGAGAACGTAGGCACGGGAGCCCACGGCAACGGAAGAAACGACGACGCCAGTGCAGCGGAGGACGGAAATGAACCAACTCCCACGCTGAGGGAAGTTAAGGATGCCATTCACCAGCTCAAAACCAACAAAGCAGCTGGTAAGGATGGTATCACAGCTGAACTCATCAAGATGGGCCCAGAAAAGTTGGCCACCTGTCTGCATCGGCTCATAGTCAGGATCTGGGAAACCGAACAGCTACCGGAGGAGTGGAAGGAAGGGGTAATCTGCCCCATTCACAAGAAAGGCGACCATTTGGAATGTGAGAACTTCAGGGCGATCACTATTTTGAATGCTGCCTACAAAGTGCTATCCCAGATCATCTTCCGTCGTCTGTCACCTAAAACAAATGAGTTCGTGGGAAGTTATCAAGCCGGCTTCATCGACGGCCGGTCGACAACGGACCAGATCTTTACCGTACGGCAAATCCTCCAGAAATGCCGTGAATACCAGGTCCCAACGCATCACCTGTTCATCGACTTCAAAGCGGCATACGACAGTATCGACCGCGCAGAGCTATGGAGAATCATGGACGAAAACGGCTTTCCTGGGAAGCTGACTAGACTGATTAAAGCAACGATGGACGGTGTGCAAAACAGCGTAAGGGTTTCGGGTGAACTATCCAGTTCATTCGAATCTCGCCGGGGACTGCGACAAGGTGACGGACTCTCATGTCTACTCTTCAACATCGCTCTGGAAGGTGTGATGCGACGAGCCGGGCTCAACAGCCGGGGAACGATTTTCACAAAATCCGGTCAATTTGTGTGCTTTGCGGACGACATGGACATTATCGCTAGAACATTTGGAACGGTGGCAGAACTGTTCACCCGCCTGAAACGCGAAGCAGCAAAGGTCGGACTGGTGGTGAATGCCTCAAAAACAAAGTACATGCTGGTAGGCGGAACCGAACACGACCGGATCCGTCTGGGTAGTAATGTTACGATAGACGGGGATACTTTCGAGGTGGTGGAGGAATTCGTCTACCTCGGATCCTTACTGACGGCTGACAACAACGTGAGCCGTGAAATTCGGAGGCGCATCATCAGCGGAAGTCGGGCCTACTACGGGCTCCAGAAGAAACTGCGGTCGAAAAAGATTCACCCACGCACCAAATGCACCATGTACAAAACGCTAATAAGACCGGTGATCCTCTACCGGCACGAGACATGGACCATGCTCGAGGAGGACCTACAAGCACTCGGAGTTTTCGAGCGACGCGTGCTAAGAACGATCTTCGGCGGTGTGCAGGAGAACGGCGTGTGGCGGAGAAGGATGAACCACGAGCTCGCTGCACTTTACGGCGAACCCAGCATCCAGAAGGTGGCCAAAGCCGGAAGGATACGGTGGGCAGGGCATGTTGCAAGAATGCCGGACAACAACCCTGCAAAGCTGGTGTTTGCAACTGATCCGGTTGACACAAGAAGGCGTGGAGCGCAGAGAGCACGATGGGCGGACCAGGTGGAGCGTGACTTGGCGAGCATCGGGCGCGACCGAGGATGGAGAGCGGCAGCCACGAACCGTGTATTATGGAGAAATATTGTTGATTCAGTTTTATCTTGAATTTGATGTAATACTAAATAAATAAATAATAATAATGAACGGTTCTTTCTGATTATTCAAGGCGTATAATCGCTAGCATAGGGAAATGTCTTGGCAAATGCTCATTAAGCTATGCGAGCTTTAAGTTCTTTCCCCTTAATTTAATGGAACTGCGATTGTGTGTATGGGTTAGTTAACCCTCAACAGGGTTCCTTCTTTTTTTTTTACGTGACATCTTTCATAGATGAGACAGTGTGGCAACGAACTTTTTAGCTGAACTTGATTGTGAACTTTTATGACTATTGAGCATTTGTTGCATTCGTTCAGAGAATACGACAAAGATAGTCTACGACTACAGTGTTGGAAATTGAATTCTCGACCGAAAGCGTGCTGGTTACAATTATTAACGAACGGTGTCAAGATATGTTTTGTCAAAGAATCCTTCGAGGAAACTGGCTAGTAAACCCATAAACATTCTTTTGGTTTGGGGGTGATACCCTAATTATGTCACAATAGCCAAATAAACGCGCCATAATAAATTTAAAATTTTTCAAAAACAATTCGAAAATGACCAATAATTTATTAGGGAGGGAACCAATAATAAACTATAAAAGTTCCATAAACATATCAAAATGCGCATAAATAAATCAAAATTTCTTAATAATAATTGATTTTATTGTTGCTTGAAACAACAATTGCAATAAAAATTATATTTTTCCCACAAAAAAAAAATCGAACATATAACATCATAGAACTTTGAGAGAAAAACTGAATAGATGATAAAATCCATGTGTGCAATTTAACAGGCAATCGCTTGACAAGAAAAGTAATTGGGCATAATCTAACCCAATTACTTTCCAGGATGCTTTCTCGTTTGTATTAGATTAGAATAGATTAGATTAGATTAGAAACTTTCAAGCAATTTTTAGAAAAAAATAGTACAATCGGTAGTGTTGCTTTAGAGAAATCCAAAGAGAATTTTTAGCGGAATCCTGCATCAATCTGTAGAAAAATTGCTGATCGGTCATAAAAAAACATGAACACTTAACTATCAAAAGTCCTTCTAATACGATTGTCGTGGAGGTCTTGGCATCCTCCCAAAACAATTTCCTTAAAACTCTGAAATCAAGGCGAAAATTCTAATAGAAAATACTGAAGAAATTTGAGAGGGAATTCTTCATATAAATTCATGATAGAATTTCTGACTTAATTTAGTTAATTTCTCCACAAATTTCTTTTAATTTTTTTTTTCAAGGAATCTATGAATTTTATCAGGAGTTCGCCATGGATTTATTCTTATTTCAGTAAGTAATCTCTCAAAAAAAAAAAAATCGGACTGCAACTCTTCGAAATAGTCTAGATCATGTATAACCACGCTAGACTTACTCTTTACATTTGTTGGCAGTTTTGGTGTTCTCCGGTTTATTTAAGCTGTAAGTTGTCTGAGTAAAACCAAACTTATTGGTTTAAAAAATACTTCTAAATTTCGAAAAAAAATCCTTTGATTCTTCAAAGAATTTTATAATAAAATCTTCACAATAATTTCAAAAGATTTAGACAGAAAAAAAACAAGTAAATATAGCAGGAACTTTTTGATTCTGCAATTTATAGAGTTTTGGAGTTCCTCTAGAATTCAGTCGAAGGTATTTTTTTCAGTATTTCCGGTAACTTTTTAGACAATTTTGCAAAAAAAAAAATTTGGAAACAAAATTTGGAGTTAAAAGAATAGCAAACAAATAGTTGCAGTCTTTCTTAAAAGAATCACAACATATCACGGACCAGGAATAGACAAAATGATAGGAAAAAATTGTGATTTTTTGAAACAATTTTCGCAAAGTTTTTTTGAACCATTTTTTGAAAATTGAAAATTTGAAGTATTTATGACAAAAATCAAACCAAGAGAATGTTCTTGAACTACTATTTTTCACTTCACATTTTGTTCGTAAAGTGAAATTTTGTGAGGGCCCCTAAAATGTGGGGGCCCGGGGCCTTGGCCCCCCTCCCCCCCCCCCCCTTAATCCGGCACTGGGTGTCAAGATATGTTTTGTCAAAGATTCCTTGGAGGAAACTGGCTGGTAAACTCATAAGCATTATTTTGATATGGGGGTGATACACTAATTATGTCACAACACCCAATTAAACGCCCCATAATAAATTAAAAATTTTCCATTTACAATTCAAAATGGGTGGAATAAATAATAAACTATAAAAGTTTCATTTTCAATCAAAAACCGCATAAATAAATAAAATTTCTCATTAATAATTGATTTTTGAGCAATAAAAAAAGGAATAATTTCCACAAATAATTCAACAATTACAATAAAAATTATGTTTTTCCTACAAAAAAAATTCGAACATATTACATCATAGAACTTTGAGAGAAAGACTGAATAGATGGTAAATTCTATGTGTGCAATTTAACAGGCAATCGCTTGCTGTTTACATTGCTTTTCAATTGGGAATTTTTAAATTTATTATGGAGAAATCGGATTTATTTATGGAAAATTTAAGTTTTTTTGGTAGAAAAAATTTAGTTTTTTTTTTATTGCAATTGTTGAATTATTTGTGGAAACTTCGACATTTCTTATTGCTCAAAAATCAATTATTTAAGGGAAATTTTGATTTATTTATGTACTTTTCGATTTGTTTATGGAACTTTTTTAGTTTATTATTGCTCCCACCCCTACTTCTTTACTGGCTATTTGTAATTTTGTTATGGAAGATGATGATTTTTTTATGAGTCGTTTTTATTTTAGTCATTATGACACGCAAAAACCGGCCTTTTTCAACCCCCTCTTATGTCACTCTTTTTATGAGACCTCACAATTTTTTGTATGGGTTGTTACGTTCTGCAAAATTCCCCTCCCCCCTTGAAGCGTGACGTAATTTGTGCACGGTCCCTTATCAATGTGAAATTGATAATTCTTTCTAGTTTGATCGTATGGATTTGTGTTGATTTTATTATTGATGTCGTGATTCCAAGAAGATTGAGAAACAAATGGGAATGCTTGATTCACAGAGCTCAGTAGCGACATTGACGGTGACTTTCCCACCTTAAAACTCGTTCCGGCGCCATGATGGCGCTAACTTACTAAATATTTCACTAGTGCACCTTTAAATTTCCCTACTCAGAGACTGAGCTCTATTTGCTCAAATAACAAGATGTGTATTATTGTTTCACTAATTCAACAAGTATTTTAGCAACCCATTGATAGTTAGTTTTTCAATCAGAAATGAGCTTAACAACAGTACAATTATCGTTTTCCTAGTAATCAACACATTCTCTCGGTAGAACTTTATTGGGGTTCACATCTTTCGACATTAGCGCCAAAGGGAAAACAACGGCAAATTTGTACCCCTATTCACAATGTGACAGCGTCGCTTAATGGTCACATTCCCAGTTATTTCAAAACAACCTTTGCAATGCTTTACACAACCGCACAGCATGAGCTTGGATGTCTTTTCTCTGTGCTTGATTGTTGATACTCATGGTTTAAGGCTTCATAATGGAATGGAATGGAATCGATTACTCACAGTGTACAATTTTGAAAATTTGGAAGTGCTCAGAATCCTCTAAATCATTATGAGATCCCCTGAAACGCCACGATACTCATCAACACCCAAGCCACCCCGAAATTGCCCTTGAAATCCACTGAAATCTCCTGAGACCTTCTGGAATACTCTAAAATGTTTCTAAAAATCCTCTTAAAATATTCTGATAAGCCTCTGAACACCCTGAAACCCTCTGAATGTTCTTGTAACGCCCATAAACCTGAGTCGCCTGAATCTCCCTAGATTTTCCCTGAAACCACATGCAACCCTACTAAGAGCCTTGAAACTCTCCTGAAAACCCCATGAAACTCTTTTGAAAATCTCAGATACCTTCAAAACTTCCCTAAAATTCTCTCAAATTCCATTGAAACAAAATAGATGCTCTTAAACCACTTGGAGCTCCACTTAAAGCTCCTAAAACACTCCTGGAACCTCGTGGCATTTCCCGCAGATCCCAAAAATGACCCTAAATCGTCCTGAAATCTCATGAAAACCTTCGGAGATTCCCTAAAATGCGTCGAATACGTCTCTGAATTCCCCATTGAAACACCTCAACACTTTGGAGCCGGAATGTTTCGCCGATGATTTCGCAGCCTCTTTTGCTTCGAACGAGTTTGTTATGCTCGATTTCATTGCCGGGATCATATGTGACCCCTCCGGCGCCAAAGGGTTACAGCGATCTAAAACGCTCCTGAAACTGCTAAAATACCTGAACCTCCAGTAAAGCCTCTGAACTTACTCGAAACGCAACTGAAATCTCTTTGAAACACCCTTAAACTTTGAATACCCTGAAACTTCTAGTATCCCTTCGAAACCTTCCTCAAATCTCCTTAAGTTCTTAAAAAGTCTATTCGAGTCTCAAGAAGCCCATCCCAACCTCTTTGAAAACTCCGTGATTTTTTACCATAATCCCGATACTATATTTTTCTTTTACACCTTAAGCAACATACGGGCACCACACAGTGGGATAAAAATAGTTCTTTCAATGAAACAATGGTTGTTTCGTTGGGGAATCTACCCGAGCAGAGGAGAAAAGCAATTTGATAACAATAGAATCACAAAGCCTGTTTTTATATCATAATTAGTTATTGTTAACTTATCAAAATATATCTTTTTAATAACACGTTTTGTTGGCCAATTTTGTTTTGTTATGTTGAAGTATTGTGATATATCTACAAGATAACATTTCAATAATATATTTTGACATAGAACAAGTTTAGTTATTATTCTGGTATAGAGAATTTACAGATATGTGATGAAGAATAACACAACAGTAACAAGTTCACAAATTTCCTGTTATTAAGTTGTAATTGGTCTAACAAAACATGTTATTGATTTAGTCTTACAGGAACATTTTTGCCTTTCTCGTACACCAAGGTGTACCGAAAGGCTATATGTTCACTCCAAAAACGAAAATTTGATAGAGCCCCCGGAGGGGTCAAGTGTTATATACCAATCGACTCAGCTCGACGAGTTGAGATGATGTCTGTGTGTATGTATGTGTGTGTGTGTGTGTGTGTATGTATGTATGTGTGTGTGTGTGTATGTGTACAAAAAAGGTCACCTCATTTTTAGATAGTAAACATCAACCGATTTTAACGACCGACGGATCATTCGACGCGGAATCTGGTCCCATTGTTTCCTATTGAAAATGGTTCGGATCGGTCCAGCCGTTCCGGAGTTATGGCCATTTAGGTGTTCCGGATCGGTACCCCAGGAAGGGGCCAGATATGAAAATGCAACAAACCCATGCATGCGACCCATCAAACCACGGCATTTTCGATTTTCTGATGAACGGGAAGTAGGAAAATAATCTCAGACTATATCTGAACCGGTAGTGCTCCGGAACCGGTTCCGGGTGTCCTGCCGGAAGTGGCCAAATGTAAAAGTGAACATAACCCATGCATGCGACGCATCAAAGAGCGGCTTTTTCGATAACCAGTTGAATGGTGAGCAGGAAAGTAGTTTCAGACCATATTTGAACCGGTAGTGTTCCGGAACCGGTTCCGGGTGTCCTGCCGGAAGTGGCCAATAAAAAAATGAACCAAACCCATGCATGCGACGCATCAAAGAGCTGCTTTTTCGATAACCAGATGAACGGTAAGCAGGAAAATAGTTTCATACTGTATCTGGACCGGTTGTGTTCCGAAACCGGTTCCAGGTGTCCCGCCGGAAGTGGCCAATTAAAACAGTGAACCAAACCCATGCATGCGACACATCAAAGAGTGGCTTTTTCTATAAGCAGATGAATGGTCTACAGGAAAATAGTTTCATACCGTATTTGAACCGGTTGTGTTCCGGAACCGGTTCCAGGTATCCCGTCGGAAGTGACCAATTAAAAAACTGAACCAAACCTATGCACGTGACGCACCAAATAACTGCTTGATCGATAACCAGATGAATGGTAAGAAGGAAAATAGTTTCAGACCATATCTGAACCGCTTATGTATAATAAACTTACGAAGTTGAAGAGGTGAATCCAACTGAATGCGTCTGACGATGACCGAAGAATAGTACCAATCAATCCACAAATAACATATCTGAACCGGTTGTGTTTCGGAACCGGTTCCAGGTGTCCCGCCGGAAGTGGGCAGTTAAAAAAGTGCCATGCAAACCCATGCACATGAAAATCAAATCATCAAAAATGTTGGATAACCAGACAAACGGGCAGCAAGAAAATAGTCTCTGACCATACCTAAGATTACCAGCAGTGTTGCAGAATCAGGATTGGATGCATCGCTGGAATTACGAAGGTGAACAAAATCAATGAAAGCGATGAATATGCGTAAAAGAACAAAATCTTAATAAAAATTAAAGCGATCTTGTCGAATCACACCATTTTAGATTCTTGAGACGTTATTATACAGTAGGATGAATCAACGTTGTATGGGAAAATTTAAATTTTATAGCATCAATCCCCTTTTTTCCTACGCACAACTTTGATGCAACTGGTTGAGCCCTCGCGCTCTGTAACACGGTTGAAATTTGAATGGGTTTTATTATGAGAAATTTCACTAGCTTGCCCTTTTATTTTGTCAAATTTTACATAATTCTTATAACCAATGATAATAAAATAAAGGCTAAAGAGTGCTGAAAAAAGTTTGCCGAAATATCTTGATAATGATCGGCATCCAGTGCTAGTGAAGGTGGTCAAGCAGTCAACTGAGAGGTTTGATATTTTTCAGCTCTGTTTATACGTTTAACATAATACGTAACTTCGGAATATGAGCATCAATAAGTTTCCATATTCGATTATGGCTTTGATATAATTGTTGCTTTTCTGAATAAGGCTGACACAAATTTTGATTTTCTCTAAAGTCAAGAGGGGTCTCCCTTCAGGGGTTCTCAACCTTTTTGAAGTAGCGACCCGCTTTAAGTATTGTCAAAACATCTGGGGCCCAATGATTTTTTTTTTAGAAAAAAAAAAAATGAATTAAATGAACGAATCCGAGTTATTTGGGTACAGTGACGTGGCCACTTACATTTCGTAAATAATGATGTCATGTACATTCAATTTGAGCCGTAGTCGAAAAATAGCGGCGCAGTCGAAAATTTTTTTCTTCTGAAGGCATTTTAAATTGAAAATTTGTTCCACAAATTGTGGTTTTTAGGGATAGCGGTATTCAAAACTAAAAATTTGTATAATTTGCACAGAATAGAATAAAAATTAAACATTTTTTTGGTAACATCGCGGTCCCCCTGGACTGGCTTCACGGCCCCCCAGGGGGCCGCGGACCACCGGTTGGGAACCCGTGTCGGAATTAATCATTTTGAGGAGGTTCAAAAATAAATAGGGGAGATCGGGACACCCCTATTTTTGCCGAAACCGTTGACTTTTATGCTAAACTTTTATGCTAAACTTTTAATGCAGAAGTATAAAGAAACAAGTCATCGTTCTATTTTTCAAAAGTACATATCATTCGTATGCCTCCGAAATGACCTATGAAATTGAAATATGTTTTTCATATGATGAAATTCTTACAATTTCAACCCAGCAGCAAATAAGGCATTACGAGTGTTTGAGTGTGTCCACCATAAAAACAAGTGAATTGCTACCTTATCTGCATGTATACGAAGATTTAGCAATGGATAAAGTATTTCATTTGTGATTAGAATTTACTCAAAATAGAAATTTCAATGTTGTAGTCGATTTGGGGCGAAATGAACACTGGCAATTACGAATGGATGTACGCGCATTGCATACTGTTAGGCGTTTAAGAGTGTTTGGAAAAAATCAATTGGATTATTTTAGCCTAAAGTTTATTTAATTAACTTTAATTGAAACTCGTCTAAGATGGAGTATTTTATCTGTGGTATCGATCTCTCTCGGCAAATTACTTAACTAATCGATGTAATCAAAGAATTAGCATAAAATATTTGCAGGGGTTCCCATTATGCCCCGATGGGTGTCCATTTCGCCCCGTACCCTCTCTGCCAGCCCTAAAAAACACACGATTTACAATTCATTATTTCTTCACAATAAAGGCATTCCTGCTGTAAATGATTGAAATACGTAGGAAACAAACTAAAGTTGTAAGCCAACTGATAATATGTTAAGGTTTTCACTGTTATACAGGCCTGACGTAATCATTTTCTTAGGGTGTCCATTATGCCCCTAATCCCCCTCAACCAATAAATTTTTAAATTTTAAAGTGAAATTAGAGTCCTCCAGAAAATATAATTATTTATCAACCCTACTCCCCCATTGATAAATCAACGAGTACTGTGACAAAAGAAGAAAATGAGATTTGTTCCGTTCTAGAATATTCTCAGAATTCAGGAACACTTCGGCTTGTATATGGCTCTTGAGTACATATTCGACGAGAAAGGCACTATCACCGCTAGGTGGATTAATCTGGGTTTTTTGTTATGATATTTGTTATTTTGCCGCTTATGACAGACATGTTTATAACATAATATGTTATGCTAATAACATAAAAATTACTGATTCCATTATACAGTTATTAGGCCAAAATAATATATTTTATTATGCTGTTTATATTTTTTTCTGCTCGGGTAAGAGTTCTGGAGAGCCAAAGCTCAGCAATTTGTATGAAGCTATAAAATTTACGTGATTTGTGCTAACGTAAGAACAGTAACGACATTCACAATACGCGCGACGTGAGACGAGACATAACACTTATAGTTCTTACTATCGCCCGATAGTAAGAACTATAAGTGTTATGTCTCGTCCCACGTCGCGCGTATTGTGAATTTGTATGAAGATTTAACTTTTTGCGCTCCGTTCCGAAAGGGCTATAGTAAGAACGTTCTTATTATTTATGGGAAAAGTTCTTCTATATTGGCCAGTACTAATTTTTATGCAAAAAAAACGGTTTCTGTAGTTTCCCCTCAAAATGTAAATTGAATATTTTCAATTAACATATTATTAGTAACCTTATGATTCTTGTTTATTCTTTTAAATAATTTCGCTTAGATTAAAACCAGTTCACGAACCATGCTTAAATAAGCCTTGATTTAAAAATTTAGGATGAAGGATGTACTCCAGTAAACATTTTGGTCTGCATAATAATCATCTCAAACATATAATTTTGCATGCACATTCTTACACGATATGTGATTGTATGGGATCTGCGGCATTTTGGCATGTTGGCAGAGGAAGCTGTCAGATAATAACTGTGGAAGTGCTCATAGAAGCTGAGAAGTAGGCATGGTTTCAGTTGCGATGTTACGCCAAGAAGAAGAGAGAGAGAGCAGAGAGGAACACCTATTTTGTCGAAGTTTTAATTTACCCCTTGTGCAATTTTGTTTGAACAGTGAATCACTCACATTTATGTTACCGCTAACAATTAGACTGGGAGGAATCCATAATCACGCACACACATAACATACATGGCATGCTCTTTATGCTACTACCACCCACTGCTTCTGACGGGGCTGTAAATTGCTGCGTGCACATTAACTTGTTCAAATGGGAGTAAAAATGATATCACTTTATAGGTGAAGAATCGCCATTATTAAAGGGGAACGCATGGTTGGATAGAATTGAAAAAATTAAATTTATTATATTTTCTGATAGAAGTTCAAGTTAATTTCTTGAAAAGTTTTTTAGTATCTTTTCCTCAAGCAAACGAGAAACTATTCAAAATTTAGAATTCATTAAATAAACTTGGATTGACATCTAATTTCAGAGTTATCACGGACTCAAATAAAGTTTACTCCGTAAGATTTCCTTGAATATAGCGGAAAGAAACTCAGCAAAATTGAGGTTGCATTCATAGTTGAACTGATATTGGTTCTTGTTGATAATGTTTATTAAGGATTATAAAGATATATCCGAAAGGCTGCCACACGAACCATTTTTTGCAACCTAATTGAATTGTACCACGCATCTACTTTTTTTCAATACAAATCATGTCGTGAACTATTTTGAAGATGACATGCTACCCAAACGCCCAAAATGAGACCCTACCGATTTGTGTAACATGTGATGAACCAACATTTATGATTTTTCATCCAAACTACGGTCTGGGATTTGGATCCAAAGAGCTGGCCAATAAATACGTTATTGTATCTTATTTTGAACTTGGAACCTTGGAACCTATGCAATGAGAAGAAATGATGTCGGTGTTGGCTGTTTTCATTTTTGTGGGCTTCAGGATACCTTGAACCATTATTTTGTACATCTTTCAGAATGTATGTTTAGTTTTGTTTGAAGAAAATTGTATATGGTTATATACCATCATCTTATCCCATCCCATCTCCGTTGGAAAGACGATCAGGCCACCATGCCAATTAATTTTCATGTAATACTGTGTATAGAAAGAGTTGGTAAAATAACTAATCCTATACCTCTACTTTAAATCAGGATTACAATCAAACCACCAAGGGATGCATGAACATGCTGTCCACAACACTACTGCTATGGTAAGGGTAAAACATAACATTAAAAACAACAAAACAAGTTTCCCCACATACACAAGCATCAGAGATACCATCCAATCCATGTTCAAACGAACGTTTCAATTAACGAGATGCTTCCTCGTGTATTGTGTAAGTTTCGATTTGCTCCTGATTGCCACTGCAAACAATAGGGAAATATCTCACAGGAATCTTGAGACGCCGGAGGATACGATACATCCTTAGCAGGAAGCTATTTTGAAACGCAGCATGATACATATTGGAATACGAAACGAGAATCAAAGCACCACCAACCGCCGCCACACGGCTTGAAGAAGGGGATGTGCTTGTCGGCGGCGGAGTGGGAGGGGCGATTGCATCATCAAGGAAGCAAGTCTTATTTGTGTCGCCTTTGTTGGGAGTGAAGTAAAATGTAAATCCTGGATAGGAAACTGAGCGGATGGAAAATATTTGTTCTTTTGTACCTGATGAATACCGGGAATATGATGGACTACTGAACTGAACCAGTGATTGTCATGCCCATTATTTAGTTCGATCAATGTAGCAATCAGTTGGAAAAGAGAGATACGGAAATATCCTTCATTCAAAAACAGATTTTTATTCTCAATCAATCATAGAACTGACGACTGAGGAGCCATTTCGCAGATTGGAGAAGGTGGAGTTGTTTAACGCACAGTTGTTGCTCGCTGCAGAAAGTTTCATCCATCGAACAAAATTCATCAAGCTGATAGCCAAACTTCTGCGGCAAATGTGAGAATGGGATCATAACAAAGGGTCGTTCTTATTAAATTATTTGTTTTATAACATGTGGTAAAGCCATTAGGCGGCTTATCTCTTTCGGTTATCGTATATTCTAATCGGTTGAGAAAAGCACACACCTACACGTTTTCTCTAACTCATTAACTCGGATACAGTTTCGAAGAGCGAAGGTGTATCCAGGAGGGGCTTACGAGGAAAAATGCATGGATGTTTAGTATATCACAGTGGAGGATGCTTAAGGAGCATGCCTTTTTGTAACATTGTGACTGTCTGAAATGATGTGAATTCATCGAATAACTGTTACACGCAGAAAAGTGGCGCTTGTTTAAAACAATAAAACGCATGGTTGATTTTCAAACTGAGAATTTACTTATTCCAAAGTTATATTTAATTGTTTTCATTTAGAGTTTATCGATAAAAACAACCGATTACCATCATTTCATATAATGTCAAAAATGTCATTTGTTTCAACAAAATAAAAACCATAAACATGGTCCGAAAGCACTCACACACCTATAAAATGCTTACCCCAACATCGCCACAACGAAGAAGGTGCAGCAAATCCATCACGCCAACTTCCAAGTGCAGCTTTGGTCGTGATGGATAACGCGCTGGTACTCACGACAGCATCCACAAAAAGTTGATCGGCTTCGCCTTTTTTGTCTTTTTTTTAGTCGTTCTCCTCTCCATCCGCTCACCGACGGTCTAAAAATAGATTTCCGAGCTGCCGCAGGAGCTGCCGTCACCAACACAATCACATTCCGGCTTTGTTAGTCACAAAAGTGCAGTCGTTTAAAACAATCTGTTATTTTATGTTGAAACTACCAAATCTGTGTTTGTTCTAACAAACTGTGAAAAATTTCGTCAAATGAAAACATTTGTATTATCAAACAATGCAACAGTTCAGTTTAAACTAGAAATCAATTTGTCGCTATAGTAAACTGAAAAATCGGTTGATTTGAACTAGAATTTAATTATGTTTACAATTTATTTTTCTGCGTGTTAAAAAAACAGTTGCAAATATCACATAAGTTTTCTAACTTCCAGTGGAAATGTAGCAAGAAATAAATAACGAGAAGAACTAAGCTCCTCGCTAATTACTGCATTGGAAGGAAGTTTGTCGGTTCGTGGCTTCCCCAAATACATGATGGAAAGCACGAAAATTTCCAAGGATTATTGTGCCCAAATGTGTCGGAGAGTGCTCTTGACACGTTTTCCACCCGATAAAAAGTTCAAACCCTAAGGAATAACTCAGCCATGTGTCGCTCTCATATGCTCGTACGGCTAAAGGCTACGCAAAATTGAACACATTTAGATAACTGTCAAGAAATAGCATCCATTCGCGTTCGCCGTCGAGCCCCAACCCCCTCGAAGCCTTTTTCTTCTCTGAGTAATCCCCAAAACGACCTGTTCACCAAGTTTTCGCTGTTTCGCACTTTCCTCCCTGGTGATAATGAATAAATAATTGGAAATAACACAGCACAACCCACTTCCAGTAACCGGGTTTCTGCCTTCGGCGTCGCTGTCAGGGAGAAACATTACAATAAGAGGATCCCCTTCGCGAGTGAGGGGAGCTACGGCGTGGATCATACCCGTTGACACGTGATAGAAATACATAACTAATGTAGGGTGAGATGATGAATACGACATGTTGATGCGAAGTGGGGTCGATGTACTAGGAGTTGCTTTGGCTTCGAAATTATTCGAAGATGTTGGATAATTATTTTTTTGTCATATCTGACTTTATTTTAATAAGATGCTTCCATTGCAGTAGAATTTCTCAACATTTAATTGATGAATTCACATGAGTCAAAAGAAATTATGAATAAACAACAAATGGAACGCAGATTTCTATTAAACTTACAGGCATTTCATTGAGTCCTAAAGAAGAACTAAATTATTACCTGTTCCTTTAAAGCTGTCATTGAACGAAGCAGTCATATTTATAGAATCGATTAATTCCATATTCTCTTTAAACGACAAACACCAACAATCCAACCTTGCTCTTAATGGTTGCAAACCGCACCGAGGCTCTTTTGAATATTGAAAACCCACGCCAGATGCTTCCGTAAACCATTCGCAACAATGTTTCACTTTCTTTGAAGTTTTCTATTACAGGCTACACACTTTTCAAACACAGAGGTGGTGGTGTAAGGGACAGCAATCCTTTGGGGTGCAATAAATAATTGAAAGCATTAAATACTTAATTCAGATTTTATTTCAATTGAGTTTATGGAATTAGAAATATGATATTTTCGACCGGTGAGTGGTGCTAGAGCTATTGAGAGGATCCCCCCGTGCCATGAAGACGGTATGACGAAAGGGCAACGCACTGCCGATTTGCAGGGCAGATATGTTTGAAGATCAGGTGGTAGGGGTGGCGTTGGCCGCAGAGAAGTTAGCAAATTGCGTTGGTATGAATTATCGATTGCTAACCGTGACCGACTAATGATGAAAACTTATGTCGTTGACCACTTCCTTTGACTAAAGCATAGAAGATGCGTGAAGAAGAAGACCCGTTATGAAACCTATCCCATCGAATAAATTAGGTGATTGCTATTTTTGTTGTTGTGAATTTTTGATTATGCTTCTTTGAGGACATAGTTGTTAGAATCCAGAGACGGCCGTTACAATTAGAGATGGGAATCTGACTCAATTTTGAGAGTGAACATTCACTCTCAAAAAAGAATCAACACTTTTGATCGATTCAGTAACTCATTTCCGGAATTCGATGAAATTTTAATTATTCGATGGTAGCCAACTCCTCATTTAAATGTCCAGGCAACTCGCTTGCACCGTACAACTTTTCATGACACAGAATTACGTAGGTTTTTATTCGTTCTAGACATGGGTAACTCACTCGCGAATCGACTCAACAACATCTTAAGAAAACTCCTTCCACTAAAGAATCGAATCACTGGTGCGGCTTGGCCATTACGAACGAAAAAATGATCGATAGGCAAAGATTGCGATGTTCTGCGTGTAATCATCATTAAAGTGCGCAGTTAAGCTAACTTTTTTCCGAAGCTTGTGGGACTCGAAATGAACTTCAGTGAATTGTAACTCTTTTGAAAATAATCATGATTCACTCACCTGGTTTCGCGATCCGCGTGTGAGATACCCATGTCTAGTGACAATAGCCGCCTTGCTAGTGACGAAGCTGAAGTAGAGGGGGGGGGGTGCAGGTGGTAGGTTGGAGTTTGGGGTGCGGAGTGTGCAATCTATTGAAAAACGCGAGATTTATGCATTTTTGCAACAGCTTTTTCAATAGTTGTTGATAATAGCATTCCTAAAATTCATGAAACGAATAGTCTTTCAGCCCCTTTCCAAGATACAACAGCCAACAACCAGTGGATAACTGACACTGAGGAAGATTACATGTGGTAGTCGAAATACGCGTATCTGTCAAAGGATAAGCAAAATAGGGCGGAATTGAAAAAAGGTACAAAACTGATTACACTCATTCGAAGAGGGTATTCTGCTTAGAGGGTTCGCAAAGTCGGTACAAGATCCAATGATAAGTTGAATACGTGCAAGACTTGCAGTCTTAAAAAAAAATAAACGCTCATTCTGAAAATTCATATTTTTTTAGTTGTGTTCCATACTGCAGGAAACCTGCAGTACGTATATGGTTTCGCATTATGCTGTGTATAATTTCGCCACTGGCGTTCTTGACTCGATACCGATTTGGCTTTATCGTTGCTGCTCTTTTTTGTGATGTGATTTCCAATAATATAATCCTGCCTAGTTTGGGTATTGGCTACGATTAGGATAGCTCAGATCATTATTCAGCATAAACGAACAGTAACGATCAATCTTTGCAGACTTCAACAAAATGGTACAGCACAAGTGGCTTTATAGCCCAAGAATCTAATTTTACACTAATCTCTGAACTAACCATCAGAGATTACAACGTTGTAACGTCACGCTTTCTAAAAAAAACTTTGTTTCTACAATGCATCGTCCTTGAGTTATGATTTCTAAAGAAAAGGCTTACATGACACATTTGGACATTTTTCAACAAAATTAGTCATAACTCAAAAACGAAAAAGAAGTGCATTCCAAAAATTTCAGTGAATAAAGCTTATGGAATAACCTTCTCAAACATATTTATTTTGATATTTTTTTACGAGTTCGGGCATTGTTTTTCCGGCTTTTCTTTACGAATTTTCTCAACTGTGGAAAATTTTGTGGAAAACTTTTTCCAGTTCTTATTTTTTTTTAATTTCTGAGAAAATTTTCTTTTTTTCTTCATAAAAAAACTTTGTTTCTATGATGTTTCGTTCTTGAGTTATGAATTTATCTCATTTTTTTTGTTCGTGTATTCATGAGCCCTGCCTGTGGAAAAAGTTTCATGAAAATCTGAGACCTTTCGGCACAATCCCGTACGGTAATAAAAAAATGCCTATTTGTGCCATCGCCATACAGGCTATATAGGCATTTCATCATTTACCTGAGGGAGAATGGGACAAGGGATGGGGATTAGGAAAAGGAAAGGTGATGAAATAGGAAGGGGTACCCTAGAAGAGGGAATGAACGCATAAGCGTAAAGAGAGCTCATAGCCCGTACTACGGGTTTAATCAGTGTCCTGAAAAGGACACTGTAAAACGCATAGAGCCTACAGCTCATTGGAGGTGGCTTGTGACGTCATGCAACTTTCAATATGCCATTGAAAGGTACGTCATCGAAAGCATCCTCAATTTCAAGAAATCATCCAATCAAAAACTACGTTTGAGCGAGTACTTACTTGAAAACGTGTACAACTTTGTGTAAAAGAGTCACTGTGGACATCCGATGTGGACATCACAGATGCGATAATCAATAATGCGTTTAAAGCATTTCAGAAAGAGGTAACCAGATAAATCTGGAAATCATTCCTTATTTAAAGCCTGTATCCGCAATAATCGGGACACAAAAGTACGGCAGTAACTCTGTATTGAGTCAATAAAAATTGGCCAAAAATTAACTGAGAACTCTTTGATGTATGTTTATTATTTGTGCAAAATTTCATAAAAGTTGATGCATTACTTTTAACTGTGGATGAGAAACAAACAGACGACGTTTTTAAGATTTTGTAATCAGATCAGATTTTTGCCAATGTAACCGTTCGTCGAATTTGCTCGAGATGTTCCAAAACGCGGTGGCTTTTGCGCCACTCTAGCGTACGAGAGACCACCGGTTCATTTTCGATTTGCCCGACTATTTACTCGACTCCTATCTCAAGGGCTTTCTCGAACGGCCGACTAAAACTCAAAATGAACTAAGCTAATATACAAACGTATAAACTCAAACAATAACGGAAATTTACACAAAGAACGGAACCCAGAAACTGAATGAACAAACGAAATGACGCATTTGAAGTGAATTTATTTGAGAGAATGTAAGAAAGGCAAAAAACAATAAAACGAGAACAACAAAACAGTAGAATTCATTTTAGGATATATTGCTTTTTACAAATGGTCGACAAGTGTTGTGTGTGTGTGTGTGTGTGTGTGTGTGTGTGTGTGTGTGTGTGTGTGTGTGTGTGTGTGTGTGTGTGTGTGTGTGTGTGTGTGTGTGTGTGTGTGTGTGTGTGTGTGTGTGTGTGTGTGTGATCATGGCCATGAACTCAAAACGACGTACCTGCGCAGGTTTTGTTCGTCGACGGTGCTTTCTCCTGGCCAATCGTCGACGTTAGCTCGCTGTCCTGAATGTTCGCCGGACTATAGGTGCGGAGGGGCGTCGGCGTTCCGGTACTCTGCCCGATCGTGCGTCACCGCACGCAGGTAGGCCGGAAGTAATTCCGCTGTACTCCGTTTAACTGCCAGTAATTGGCGGGCGAGGACGAGCGTTGTGGCTTAAAGCCCAAAATAAAAGATGGTTATTTTCCGCTACAATTCAAAGTTCTGTGAGGATAATTATGAAACTTCGTGAGCAGTTATGATACTTATAGAGACACTTTCTTGCTAAATTTCATCAACTTTTATCAATTGGATTGAAAGTTACTGGTGTTCATAGGGAATAGTGTTAGTGAAAATGTTTCATGTTTTTCATGTGCGATGTTTGCCCATTCATAACTTTTGAATATCTCTGTCAATATTCATGAAATTTTCACAGAAGGTAGTTGGTTATGTGTATATTATGCCTGCAAAATTTGAAGATTATTGGTGTAGTACTTTCAACAATACAATTGAAACAATAAGGGGTGCTCACTAATTGTTGTCTGAAGGGCTAAAATCACGGTCAGCCCCAATATTTGTTCCGACTATAAAATTGTTAATAGTGCATCGATTTTTTTTTGAAATTTTGCCTTTGTAAGCAAAGTAGATTGAGAGGTTTGTGTTCAAAATTTCAGCCATTTTCTTTATCAAATTCAAAAGCTACAACGCTGACAAGCTAAACCAGGGGCTGTACAAAATTCAATTGCTCGCGTTCTAGTGTTTCATTGCTACAACAAAAGGTACTTCACCGATTCACATGAAATTTTGCAGGTGAAATGAACACATCTTAAGATAATATCAGGCAAAATTTGAGCAATTTTAACCCTTATGTGGCCGACAGGGTACCCGGGTACCCAGCGCCCGTTTAAAAAGCACGTTGTAGAAAAAAGCAAAAAGTTTGTCGGACACATAACGGTTAATGTATCTATTGCAGAGTTACAGCCATATTTCTGTGTCCCGATTATTGCGAATACAGACTTTATGCAACGCACGCACCCTTTCGGGATAAAACTATGGAGTAATTTCACGCCATGAAAACATCCAATAGAAAACTATAAGAGTTCAAAACATATTTGAAAAACTCAAATCCCTCTGGAGATAAATAGGACAAAACCCCATTTGCTCCGGCAGATTTGAAGTATCCAGAGCTATTTAGAGCCCATCAAGTCGATTTTATAACTACAATTCTCGAGCGGAAGCTAGAGATTCGTAACTATACAGAAGAATGGTTTATCCGAAGATATTTTGAACTTGAACAGATCAGAGTTCCATTCAGGAATACCTCTTGCGGTCCGCGCAGACCGCAGCAGGACAAGCTTTTTTCAAAACAATAGTTATGGTATACCACAATGGAGGGCGTTGTAGGTGCAAAATCACAATGAAACTCTCTTGGAGTAGCAATGGAAGCGAGTTATCCATAAAATGTGGCCGCAACCAATTAGTGCAGGTTCCCAGGAACGCCTGAATACGTAAATTTTGCGAAGGAACACTCAAAAGTGCAAAGAAGGTCAAATAGAGACTTCTCATCTGACACATGTCAATCAGTCAACTCATGACAAATTCTGCTCATGAGAGTTGGGTTAGGTGCAATTTCTGCTCATGAGAGTTGGGTTAGGTGCAATTCTATGTTAAGTTATCCATAAACTGTACTACCTAAGTAATCCAGCAAACTGAAGCATCTTAATGTTTGAGCTACTTCAGATGGTGTATTCATCGTAGCAATACTGCCAAATATCAGCGAAAAGATGCTGAGTACAAGACCTTACTTGAAGGCATCCATAAGGAAAGGTTGACATATCACGACTCGGCTCATGTGGACTGTAGTTGGTCCTTGCTGGCGAGAGGTGGAGAAACGGATGTGATCGAAGACTACGGCGACGTCTGTTGTAGCATACCTAGCAAGCTGGGGCAATCAATATTGCCTTGCAGGAGATCACCTTGAAAGCAAACTTTGGCTACATTGCGTCTCGCACTCAAAAGGCTCCAAGTTAATTAGCTGACAACGGCTCTCGTAGTTCGGCAAAACAATAGGGTTCCTTCAGTCTTCACCTAAGATGGCGCTGTGCAAAAAGTACGAATTTTCGCTGTACACTTTCTATACGCTGTATCTCGTTGGCATAATAAGGGGCCCAGACGACTTCCAGAATATTCCAGGATAGGACGCACGATTGAACAATACAACGACATCTTGAACGACATCAAGCAGTAGATGTCCTTAAACTTCTTGGCGAATCGGAAAAGAAAACCATGTTGAGAGACTGTTAACGTTATTCTATCTAAGATATAGCATCCTCGAGGCACGACACTTCATTTATAATGAAAGAAGCAAAACTGGGTTCACAAGGTAACCTATACAGAAGTTATCCAACGAAAATGAACTTTTTGAAGTAGAGCGAGCCACTTAGGCTACGCAACGCTTTTTGCACTGAAAATTGATCTGAGGTTTCCTAGCCGTAGCCACTACCCCAGTGCTTCCCAAACTGTGCGCCGCGGCGCCCTGGTGCGCCGCGAACCTTTCCCAGGTGCGCCGCAGGATTTTGGCTTTGGTGACGAAACAAAAAAAAAAAACTATTTGTATTGCGGAAAACCTCTAATTTTTTTTTGTTAGTAAAACTAGTGTCGCTCACATTTTTTTAAATCTTTCTTGACTCTTCAATTGTTCCAAAGAATTTCTGGTATCCTTTTTAAACATAAAAATTGAATCCACATTTTAAAATTTCAAGTTTTTGAAATTGTTTGTGGAATTCTCAAGCTTCAGCATAGCTTTTGTTTTTACTATAACTTGTCCAAAGTTTTTAATTTCAAAAACATTATTTACGTTCTTTTCAGAATAATTACAAGGTTTTCGGAACAGCTGAGCGACATGCAGGTTTGCCGATCTGGTAGTGTGAAGAGCTAGCTTTGACCTTTTTGAACCGGTCTGTTTCATCAGTACTGCCGCAACCTCGCTGAACTCGAATAAGTTTGTTATGCTCGGTTTCATCAATGGGGTTATATATGGCCAATCCAGGCCCAAAGGGTTAAGTTGACCTGGCAGGTCTTTACAATCTCTTTATGTGTAAAAGTGTTGCTTTGCAATTTCCGCAAAAAGTTGAAGCTTTGACCAAGTTCTGTGTATTCATTTTCGTTCAATAAGAATTATTTAACTATTGCAAACGCTTTAGAATTTTTGGCTGAATTGTTGAAATTCAGTAGCTTGTTTTACCTTTACATCTGAGTTTCTTCTTATTTTTAAAACTTCTATGATGAAATCAACATGATTTTTGAAATCTTACAAATATTTAAACTATATCTGAGAAATTAATTTAAAAAAATAGTTAGTTTTACAAATATTGAATTCTGAAAACATGATATTAGAGAAGTGTTTCAAGATTTTGTCTTGAACACTGTAAAGTGAAAGTTGCTCAAAATAATAAAATAAAAGCTTTGGTGCGCCGCGACATTTTTGGAAATGTCAAAGGGCGCCGCGATAGCAAAAAGTTTGGGAACCTCTGCCATGGATACTCACCAGTCACCATTCACTGGCACTCCGAGTGATTTATTTAGATAATGCCGACGATACTACAATGACCTCCATCACGGAAGCTTTTGAATAAGCTTGCCCTCTACGGTCTGTGAAGACCACAAGACGAACCCCTTGGTGGAACTCTGATCTGGCCAAGCTCAGGAAACAATTTAGAAAGAGTTGGAACAGATGACGTTTGCCTGGTTTGGAGGCTTTCACAGCTCGCAAGGACTACAGGAAAGCTCTCCGGTCTGCTTAACGATCCGGCAGGATAACCTTTGTACAAATGTTTCCAGTTTGAGTAAAGTTAGTCATTCAAACAAAATCCTTGCGAAATCTAAGGTTTTCCGAGTGAACGAACTTTGTTTGCTAAATGGCAATTTCACTTCCACTGATGAGGAAGTTCTGGAATTCAGTACACACTTTGCTGGATGTGTGGATATTACATCTTCGGATGAACCTGATGTCTTTTTTTGTAGTTATGATTCTCTGGCTTCGGCGCGGAGTATTGTAACTATAGAATCGATTAAGTGAGCACTAAATAGCTTTGCTTCTTTCAAATATCCTGGGCAGATGAGATTTATCCTATTTTGCTTCAGAAAGGATTTAATAATTTCAAACATTAAAAAAAAACTATTTGTTTGCGGTTTCGCTACAGGGTGGTATATTCCCAAATTATGATTAATAATATTTCTGACCTTAAAGTAGTAGTAGTAGTAGTAGTAGTAGCTCCCCATGAGTTCTTAACACCCCATTTTGGTATCTGATTCAAATGGAAAAAGTGGACGAAAACGGTCATTTTTTTGTGAATTCAGGTATTGAACAATTTTGTTTACAAGTAGTGCCGGGAAAGAGGTCAAAAACCCTACCTTATGTTATGGCGATGGCATAACTATCCCGATTGGAGGATATCGTGCCTCTGGAGCCGGCCGTCTGAGTTCTGATACCTGATTCCCGTCGATTGCAAAACTTTTTTTCTTTTCATGATGGGCTTCGTCTGCTAGCATGTACTTCGTTTTAGACGAAGAATGGTTGTAGATATCTGACTTTTGATGCTGGAACCATTACCGAAAAACCAACCTCACTATCCGACAACGTTCTTGTCCCGTTCGTTAATCTCATGTCGTCACCGATTTTCTGCCAAGGCGAGCAATTTCTCATGTTCGCATCCATAAGCGATTGCTTATCTTAATGCCGAGCGATTCCTCCAATAAAACCCAGTATCTGCAAATCCTGGCAGTTCATGCTCCTTCTCGGTCCATGTCCAATGTCCATGGGTGCGTGCAAGAAAGCCAGCAACGCAATGGAGGGTGTCGAAAATGAGATACAGAGGTCAGTCGGCTCTGGGACCGTGCGAACATGTCTATCTAAGAAGGATTAGAACGATGTGCTAAAGCAAGTGAGCCAACGATTGCTGCTGCTGAGCTGCTGCCGTGTTGCCTTGGTTTGGTTGAATCGCTCTTCATTTCAAGTGTTTCGCAGGATATATTCCGCTTTTTATACTTCTCTAGCAGTGCGGGAATTCCTAAGTGGATCGTAAAACCAATGCTTCATCCAAGGCAGTAACAACAACTTGGGTGTGTAGCAGCGGTTTTCATTTCATGTCGGGATTGTTGCTAAAGAGAAATGCGAAACGCAACGCCGCCAATGACCGGTCATTTCTTGCGTCTTCTACTAGGATGGATGGGTTGGTTTCGACTCGAGCGCCGCCAGTGATGGTGTGGTACCAAATTGTTGCTGATGATAAGTGTTGGTGGTGATGAGGTCATTCTTATCACTGGAAATGCGAACATTTTTCTTTGGTTCATTTTATGACCGTTCCAATTTAGTGGCATGTACTTTTGGGCTAGCGAGGAGCGTAAAGATTGCGATGCACGATAGTAAGTCACATTCGGACAGTTGATGGCTAGAATCTGCCAGTAGCATTGGAGATACACGCATTGGAGCATTGGAGATACACGTAGCGGGCAATGTGTATAGCACCACGCAGTAATTCTGTCGTTATTTATTCAAAACTATGATAGTTAACTTACTGTGTCTGTACAACCAATGTTCAAACAATTGTATCCTTTTAACCGTTATGTGTCAGACAAATTTTCTGCTTTTTTCTACACCGTGTTTTTTAAATGGGCGCTGGGTACCCGGGTACCCTGTCGGCCACATAAGGGTTAATTGTATGAAATAATCGGGGTATTCGAGGAATACACCACCGACAAAACTGTATGTTCTCTCTGTAATCATATGGCCATGGGTTTAGTTTCCTGCCTTCTTATCATGGCGATAGAAATCGGCTATTGGGGCTGATTCTTCTTTCAACAACTGCTCTAAAGAAACGGTTTTTGATATTTGCGCCTTCTTTTTACACAGTGGTTGTTGGATCATATTGCACTTGATGCATTGCATAAAACCTGATTTGTTCAGGTTCGTTTTTCTCTTAAACAATTTCCGCTCATCCTAGAACCTAGATCCATCTACTACTGTTGCTGAAAACTTTCTTCTACCAACGAGAAGTTTAAATTTGATGGTCCCGAACATAGTGGCTAGCTGCCGAACCAGAAGCGGAAAAGTAGGAAGCTTGCGAAAAAAAATTGCCACGAGAGATTCACCACAACTGCACACAAACGTTAATATGTACTTTACCTTGGTGTGCATTTTTTTGCGGATGCTTTTTTTTACCCTAACGGCCATATTGCAATCGCAAAACGGAAACTCTATAAAGTTAGATGACGAACAAGCGGAGCTTATTTCAACACCGACTGCACGCGGTAAAATAAGCGGACAGGTATAATACTGGATAGGAGAAAGTTTATGCTTACGTAGTTTGCCTCAGTCTAGCCAGCAGGAACAGCTGGAGCGAATTTCGAAGTGCTTAAAATTTACAATGCTTGGAAGGATGGTTTGATAGAAATAAAAACTAATAGTTACCACGAACCAGCCAAGGGCTGAAAGTCTCTCAAATAAAGCTAAAAACTAATAGTTGCCCTTTTATTTCGTATCCATTTCTACAACATTTGGATATAAGGTCAACATTTGGTTAACCGTTGAAAATTTAGCCTCTGTTGAAACCCCTGAGAAATTCTTGGAGGAGTTTCTGCAAAAATTGCTGAAGCAATCCCTGGTGGAATCTCAAAAAGCAATTTCTGAAGTTTTTTTTAATTAATGGAATCTCTAGGGAAATTCTTAAAAAAATCCTCGAGAAAAACTTGTTGAGAAATTCCCAAAAGAATCTCTATTTTAAAAAGAATTCCTAGCGAACAACTGTCAATATTTCCAGAAAAAGTTTTTGCAAATTTTACGAAGCATTTCCTACAGAAATTCCTAGGAAATATTTCTGAAAAAAAAAATATGATTGAATTTCTGCAGGTACCCTTGGAAGAATTCCAGCTGGAATCACTGAAAGAAGTCGAACCGCTGAAGGAATCCTTGGATAAATTCCTGGATACACTCCTTTGGGAATTACCAATGCCAATCCTGGAGAAATACCTAAATGACTCCTTGGAGGAGTTTGTGAAGGGATAACTGATGAAATTTTTTTACTGAATTCCTGGAAGACTTTCTAAAAAAACGACTTTCCCAAAAAAATCCCTGGAAACATTTTTGAAGGAACCGCTGCTGGAGCTTAATGAATTCCTGAAGTGATTTCTGAAATCACTTCTCGAGTCACCTTAAGAAAACTTAAGAAATGTTTGAGAAAAAAATATGTAATCTTGAAATCTATATTAGATTTTTATGAGGAATCTTTGGAGAAATTTTTGAATGGAATTCGTGGAGAAATTTAAAAAAGAAAACATAGAAGATTTTGTGAATTTCTTAATGAATCCCTGGAAGATTTTCTTTAGAAATCTTTGGAGAAGTTTGTTAAGAAAATTTTGAAGCAACTGCCAAAGAAATCTAAGGAAGATTTTATAAAGAAATCCTTGGAAAGACGTTTTACAAGAATGTCGTAAAAGTCCTTAGCAACATTTTTGAAGAAATCGAAATTTCCGAAGTAATCCGTGGAAAATTTTCCAAAAGTATACCTGGATGAATTTCTGAAGCAATACGTGAAAGAGTTTCTAAAAAACTGACAAAAGAATTCAAAGAGATTTTTAAGGAAAGGAAGGAATTTTATTAGAAATCTGTAGAGAAAAATTCTGAAGAAAGCTGTGGAGTAATTTCAGGACAATCTCATGCAGGAATTTTTGTACTAATCGTTGGAAGTTTTTTTAATGAAAAAAAAAAAAAATCCCCGGAGAAACTTATGAAGAAAGTGGCTAACACTTATACTCTCTTCTGAGCTCTCATAGCTCTAACGGACGTGTACAATTGGATATCGGCAAAATGGCAATCCATAATGGACCCTCAGTCGGACTTGAAAAGGAGCAGCAGCCACACATCAACATCGTCGTGCTCAACATTCTATCAGGGACAGAGTAGAAAAGTGAAAGCAGCACAAAGACCGGTTCGATACAGTATTATACGATAAATTAAGATGCTGTACAAACTGTTAGTGCAGCTGTCATATGTAATCGCTTTTTTAGTGCCCCAGTTGATAAAAGGGCTGTAAATTAGGTTAAGCGGTTGAAAGTTAAACAAAATCATGACAATTTGTGAATGGATCTTTGGATGATATTTTGAAAGAGTTTGTAGATGGATGCTTAGGGAAATTTCTGAAGAAAGTCTTGGAAAAATTTTCGAAGGATATTGTGGCGAAATTTTGCAGATTTTTTTGAAAGATATTCTAAAACAAAAAACGGAAGAATCACTGAAAGACTTTCTGAAGGAATCCGTGCAAAAAATCTGAATACGTATTTAGAAGAATGGCTGAAGGAATCCGTGGATAATTTTCTGGAAGAATCCCTGGAAGAATTTCTTTAAAAACTCATGAATGAATTCATAAAGTACACAGATTAAAATAATGAGATTTACACGTCATGTAAACTTCATTTTAGTCATGTAAACTTAGTGTTATGATGGATTACATGATATATCATGTAAATTTGTGTTATATGTCATGTAAATACTCAGAGTCATGCTGAGTTACATGACATATAATGGAAGTTTACATGATATTTCATGACTTTTACATGATATGTCATGTAAACTTCTGTGATATCCCACGCTCCAATTATGTGCATCATATGTCACAGAATTTTACACTCTTTTTTTCGATCTGTGTAATCTATACAAGACTTTTTACAAGAATTCTTTGTAATGGAATTTTCAAAGCAATCTCAGAAGAAAACTTCTGAATAAATCTCTGGTAGATTTTTAGAAAGAACCTGTGAAGCAATAACTGTGAAAATTTCTGGAGGAATCCTTGAAGAAGTTTCCCAAAGAATCGGTGGATTTGGGAAGGAATCTGACAAAGCTGATAGTTTTTCATTTAATCATATGTTACTTTAAAACCAATGTAAAGAGGATGAGTCTGCAAGTATAGGATCATCCGTAGGATAAATGTCTGATCCATCGTTGACTAGCTCGGTATTCGCCGGCAGAGGATTCTTTAAGTGGTTTCAGGCTCTTGAACAGGACACGTGACAGTATCTTGTGCACCGGAATAAGGAGGGTAATCTATTTGATATTAGCACGCTCTAATCTGTGCATTTTCTTGTATATTGATCGTATAAGGTCGTTAAACTAGTTGTTGGACAATTCTTAATTCTCTTATATTTTTTAAAGGATCTGATGGATTGATTAGTGGAGCTGCTTAGTGCCGCCCTAGTTCATTTGGGATACCACCCTTTTCATCAGCCTGATTGTTTTTTTTCATTTAGAAACTTTTTAACCTCATCCTGTGTTGGTAGTTGTACTGCTTGACCGCCATCAACTAAATTGAAGCTTTTCCTTGGCACACATTCGTTGTTATCATAATATATTTCCGAAGCTCAATTCACACCTGTATCCCACTTTTTTTTCTAGTTCTTACCAGTCATTAAACTCGGTAGGCGCTGGTGCTGTCTTATACCGTGCGAATTTGACAGTGCCATAAATTCTCTGCATATCGTTCCGATGCATGCATTCTTTCGCTGCAGTCATCACACTCTTGGTGCTGCTCCTTATGGTTGCGGTGGATCTGAGTATTATCTGCTAATGTTGCCTTGTATCATCAGCCACTATCTTTTTGTATCCATCCACCAATATGCACATTATTTTTCTGTGTTTCACACATCTGTCAGTTGCAAAACATTTTGTACGATAATTTTTGCCGTTATATTATAAGCTGATCCCTATATGTCTTCCTCGTACCGACCGGTACAGCTGAACAGATTTATTTAACGCATCCTCTTTGAGTAGAATCATTCAACATCTATATTATCCATGCTAGCTACGGAGCAGCCATGAAAGAAAGGCTTCCAGCACACTACCAGGCATAGAACGACAACAGCGTTCCAGGAATATTGAAATCATTAGATTTTACACATTTTTCACAGTAAATCGGGATGTGATGGAACATAATTCAAGTTAATTTAAAAACCGACGTAAAAGACATATAATCATGTACGTTTTTGAAATCGTACATTTAAAACTGTGCAGACAAATCTGCTTTTTCTTACTGACATTTGCGATCATCTTGTTCTCATTCAAGTGCGCTCAAATAGTCTACATTCACAAGCGATTTTCTCCAGTAACCGACACACGAGAATTGTTGAATATTATAATCCACCTAGGGCTCATGTAGGTTTGCAGAAGCTAAGCTTGTATGTATACACCAACTGTTTGCAAGCAGATATGGTACAAAAGTCATTCAAGCTTTCGTCGCCATTTCTGAAGGAAGTATAGGAATATAGCGTAGCTACGCACAATGAAATCGACACGGCAACGCGCCCGTTTTCGCTTTCTATGCGTGACGAAGAGTCTGACTGCTGACTATGATACGAGCGATTATGATGATATCATTACGATCTCCTGCTTTCTTTTTGAAATGTGACGAAAAGAAAGTAGACTATGAATATACCTGTCGGTCGCTGACGACAGGATGTCTGTTAAGCATCATTGAGAAAATAGTATGTTGGCTTCGGGTCTTGACTAGAGAAACAGGATACGTAAGCGGTTCACAGTCGTAATAATTTGACCAAATTTCCATACGTTCAGAATCTATTATGAAAAAGTAACATTTTAAAGTGAAGTAGATCCAAGGAGCAGAATAATCCAAAATAAAATCCTTTAGGTTTTAAGACGGTTTTCAGTACCTTCTCAAAACTATCTGCATTTTAAATTGTAAATCGGGTACCCTAAGAGTACTTAGTTCTGCAACCTAGTTTAGCCACCATGTGCATAATTTTCCGGTGAATTATATAATGAATTGTCTTCCTGTGAATATGTACTTGTTAAAATGTCCCTATTATTAACACGCATGCTTACACAAAAATTGGAATTCATGGCATTTCACAGCAGAAACTCGCTCCGACTATAGAGAGTCCCCACCATTTGTGTTGATATTCATTTCCTCCTCCTCGCTATTCTACCAGCAAAATAGTCCTGAAAACTACCAGATTACCATCACGCGCTGTTCTATCTGGAAAATTGCGAGCAGGCAGCGATCCGAGCAAGTAATTTATAGCAGAAGCAGAGATTTGCATAATTCAAACCTCCCCACCCACACACACCGCCTCGCATTAGAGCTCGCTAGAGGACGGAGCGGCAGTCAGCTTTGGCGGCTTCGTTAGTTCCATAACTCTCCAAACGCCTGGCTTGGTACCTAGCTACAATTGGACTGGCAGAAGCCGACACGAATAATTATTTTTCAATTAGGATTCGCTCGTCGAGTAATAACTCTGTTGCACTCTGTCAGCTCACAAAGGTGGGTTTTAGGAAGGATATTGTCCGACAGGCCTGGCCTCCTCCCCACCACGATTCGTCATTACGCCCAGCGTCCTCGCGACTTTGTCCGCGACTGACTCGGCAATCAAGCACAGCTCCAGTCTGGAAATGAAACAAACGAAAACTAATTTACATTTTGACCGAGGCGCGCGGAAATCTGTTTCGCTTTTGGATGTGTAGCACTAGGAGCCTCTATCTACCTACTGTTATGACGATTCGGTTCAGTTTATTTTGACTCTGCGTGATATTTGGCGGAAAATTAGACAAGTCTATAAACTGCACGATGATGGCTGAGTGATTTCAGGAAGTGGAGCATGCGGATGGGCACGAAGGCAGCGGCCAGTTCATTTCCGGATTTATATAAGCAATACTTCGGAGCGTTGAACATTTCAGATGATGCTCTACGAAATATGTAGTGATTGCTCGAAAACATGAATTTGAAGAAAAAGTAAACAAATTGGGACATGCTTAAAGTTGTTGACATGGAATGTTGATGACTTTGAATATTGAGCAGAAGTAATTTCAAATGTATTAAATGCCATGACCACCTATGTCAGGTGGTCGCCTAATATTAGCTATGACAATGACATACAGATATTGTCGCGCGATTCACAAATTATCACAAATTCACAACAAGGAGCAACACAATACTTAGGTGACCGACACTTGTACAAGGATTCCATAGTTTCAGCTGGTCAACCGGGTCGGATGCCCACACGTGTCTTTCACCGGCATCGTACGATTCGTAGCATTCATCTTATTCCACTTAAGAAACATGGAATATCGTAGAGGAGATGAGTTTCGCCGGTATTTGTAGCTCTCTCACCTTCCTCAGGTAGGGCTCCCTAGTGATCTAACCGACAATTAGAGTTATGAGGTTTCGGTAATGAGGGATGTTTAGTTATGCACGTTTAGTTATGCACGCTCAAACGTAGACTGAGCTATACTCCACTGCACTGTGACGTCACGCAAAAGTTTTGACAGGTGGTGGTCCTGTTGTTTACGTTTCGTACTTAGAAGAATTTTCGATTTTTTAAAGTGATTAGTGTCGGAGCCAATCATGCCCTGGAAGTGCTGTGTGTTTATAAGTGTAAATCCACCGTGAAATTCTCTGGAATCAATTTTTTCCGTTTCCCTACGGTAGGGAAATGTTTGAAGCAGCTAACCAGCGAGAGGATTCAGGCGTGGAAAAGTGCTCTTGGATATGGAGACACTTTTACTCCCCTCAACAAACGAATTTGTAGCATTCATTTCCGAAGCGGTAAGAAATTCCTATTTTACCACAAGTCACCAACAAAAACTGACGAAAACTGATCATTTTATACAGGTAAACCAGCGCATCTTACAGAAACTCAGGATGCAGATTGGAAACCATCACAGAAACTGCCCAAATCGGCAAAATTAGCAAGTTCGCCGGTACAACAACAGAACACAGATTCAAATTCTGCATCCGAATCATGCAAATCGGCAAGGTGCTCGAATAAATCGATACTTTCACCAGGATCGCCATCAAGAGGTAATATTGTAATTAAATCATATTTGTGTATATTTATTCATAACACAAGATTGTAGATTTCAGAGAAGGATCCGAAAACTCTTCTTCCGCTGGAACTCGCACACCCACGCTTTCAGAGACACGGAGTGCCCATTCAAGGAAGTCGACTTGTAGTCAAAGATCACGCACGGTATCTAGCGAATCTGCAGCTTCCACAGTGGACTCCCAAGTCAGCCAGAATGATACCAGTTCGAGCTCGAGATCAAGTGCAGTTTCGAAAGCATGCAGTTCCAGTTCTGGTACATCAGAATCTAGACGATCAAATGTGCAACATCGAGAAGGATACGATTCTTCTTCAGATTCATCTGAATCAAACAGTATTGTTCCAGACCATCAGAGCATCACGTTTTCTCCAATTCGAGGAGGTAAAGTTGAAATAACATACATTTGAATGATAATGGTTAAACTATAATGTTGCATATTGTAGATTCTAGGGAGAATGCCGAAGATTCAAACTCTTCATGTGGGAGCCAAGAGCACGGAAATTCATTCTCTAGCTCTACAAATCGATCGTTAGAAGACAGTAGAAACACAAGTTCTAAGCCCAGTGATCAACCTGCCCGTGCACCAGCATCTATGCTACGTTCGAGACCATACGTGATTCCATTGCAAGCCTACGATTACAAAGAGGACAAACCTAGGACGAAGAATGCTGCAACAATGACAGAAGTCTGTTGTTCGCCGGATACTTCGTGTGAAATTCTTGGAAACTACCAGCAGGAATTACAACGCCTCCAGGGAATACTCAGCTCTTTTCAGAGTCAGGCAGATTTTTTGGAACGTGGGTTCAAGTTTATATCTGTGAGCGATGAGAAGTGCCTTTATTACACTGGCATTACAAATTTTTCAACAGTCAAAAATATCTACGAATACCTGGAGCCTAATTTGAGTATACCATATTGCGATTTTTCAACTGAGCAGATGTTTGTTATGACTCTCACTAAGCTGAGATTGAATCCACAGTTCCAAACGCTTGCCTATGATTATAATGTCTGTTTGAATACTATTTCAAAATATTTCCACCGTACACTGCAAACAATGGACACTTGTCTCAGCTACGCATTAAATGTGCCTCCTAAAGACGTACTACTTAGGCACACTCCCAAAGACTTCAAAGAGAAATTTGGAGAAAAAAGGGTTTTTGTTCTTGACTGTTTTGAGATCCGTTCAGAAACTCCAGAAGAATTGAAAGCAGCAGCTTTTCACTACAGCAACTACAAGAAATCAGAAACGGCAAAATTTCTTATCGCTGTGTGTCCAGACGGCAATATTTGTTTCATCTCACCAGGGTATGGAGGCAGATGTTCTGATAAGTTCATTGTAAAGGATTGTGGATTTTTAGAAATATTAGAACCAGGAGATGTCGTGTTGGCAGTCAAGGGGTTCGATATCACTGATTTGATTCGTAGCAGAGGGGCAGCTTTGAACATCCCAACCTTTTTGAAGGACAAAAAGCAGTTTAACCCTTCAGACATAGAGAAGGACAGACAAATAACCAGCATTCGTATTCATGTAGAAAGGTGCATCGGTATCCTCAAGCAGAAATATTTAGTTTTATCACAAGTTGTCACTATAACCTCTCTGGCGCGATTTGAAAATGGAAAAAACGTTATAGATTTAATTGCAAGAGTTTGCGCAATACTATACAACTTCAATCCAAGCATCATTCCTGGGTAAAGCTGTGATCGACAAGTTTCTCATTCGGTTTATTTATGTAGATGTTCAATAAAACACAAAATAGTATAATAAAACTCATTTTTTTTATTTCTCTCATCTTTCTGAACAAATTTTTACTTAACAACATCTGGATACTCTCTCTAATCCAGACTTCAATGAAGTAATGAAATAATGTTGGAAAAATAATTTCCAAGCAATTCGGGCAAAATAATTTTTCTGAAATACATCTCACTTTTCAAAACACACCGCAACCAAAATGCAAGATCTTTTTGTACGACGATGTGAATCTGTTCATTCTCACTCCATACTACGAACAAGCCAAAATTAGAATTAGTAACAAATGCTTGTGTTTGAATCTGATAATAGTAACTATGAGATTTAACTAATACTAATTTTCCTTCCTCCATCTTAATAAACGAATCCTGTGAACCAGTGAAGTCAGCTATTGAGAGTTGCTTATTTAAATCAGACTTCAGTCTCAATCGGAATGGGCACTTAACTTCTACGTTGATTTTTCCACAGCAATCACATCCAATGAGCATATCCGGCGATGCAGCTACATATGGTTTTTCATCATAAAGAAAAATTCCGCACTCAAGAAATGATACATTAACATGGTCTTTGTACAAATGTTTTACGTAGTCTTTCGCTCGGGCCTCATGTTTTCGCCCGTATGAAATTGCTTGAGTTTCAACAGTACACAAGTAAGGGTGACAAATTTTTTTAAGCAATGAAAGCTTTGGAGGAGGTGTTTCGAAGGATGAATTCACAACTTCCTTCATAACCGAAGCAGCGACTCTACCAATGCGAACATGATGCCAAAACGGGTTAAAACTTTGATCTCGCGTCAATTTCTCAACCGTTGCTATTTCTGACAAAGTAACGTAAAATTTCATTGCTCCACCAATTTTTCTCAAATCTTCCAAACTAACCGTTTCGAACTCTTTTTTAAATATACCCTGTATGAGAATGTTTCGGTTCAAAATAATATGATCAGGAACATGTTTCTCCTCGCACTGGTTGCACATGAATTGATCGTGGTCACAAAATTTACGCAGCACAGCTGCATTTGATCCGTCTTGTTTTAATTTCTGGAGTAAGTTGACAAAGTCAGATCTGCTAGCTCCTTCACAAACAGAATCGTCAAACCGCTTAATTTTGCGTCCGTAGTCAATATCGCGAACTTTGTGAAACAAGTCTTCTTTTATGCCCTTAGATGGCTTAACCCAGTAAGCGGGAACGTCCGTTGGAGTAACCTTTGAATGAAAAATAAGAAAAGAAACAAACTCAATATTTAATAATCAAACCAAATCTTGTTAGCTTACCTTTTGATTTATCGAAATAGCATGTAAATTAGCCAACGAATATAATACTGCTGCCACATGAGAACAAGACTCGGTCACACCTACAGGGCACGTGCAGTGTCCGCAATTGATGGACCCGTTTTTCTTAATGATAATCCATGGTGTGTGCGGTGCTTCAGAGAGTCTCATGGATCTTTGTACTTATGGATAGTTGAGATGTTAAACAAGAATATTTACAGCTGTGTTTTTGGACGCACCTTTCCTCGGATGACGAAAAAATCGTTAATGGCGCAACCTTCAACAGAACTTACGAAACCGGATTTGAATTTTTTGTAGGCATGTAAACTTTTCCTATGAACGGCGACTTGTGGTTTAAAAGATAATCCACAACGTGACCTGTACTCACAGTTGATGGAATATCTGCTCCGTTCGTCCGCGTACAATATGGATCCACAAAATTAATCACTCTGATTTTCTCTATGTATCGCTGTTTTACTTCATCTGGTAGTCTCTGTACCACTAGAGACAATTTAACAGAAGAACTGCTTTGAACTGGATCCATTTTAATAAAAAATCTTAATTTGCAAACAACAGCGAAACTAACTCTGCTTCTTAGTCACTCGAAAAATGTATAAGTCCGAAATGTAAACAACAGGACCAGCACCTGTCAAATTGTGAGGTTATCTTTTTTCGTGCAGTCCACTATTCTTTGTTTCTCTCTTTGATTGACAGATCGAAAGTCACAGGGCTAGTATGCTCTTATTGCGACTGGATACAACACCTAGCTGATGAAGGCAAGAAAACCGCAAATATCGGCGCTCAAGGCCAGTCTACATGAGCGTTTCATTTCCTTCTCAAGTGCCGAACTATCCTGGAGGGCTAGGGCTTTGGCTCCTCGTGTTTCCACCCGCTCTATATCAATTCTTCCAGGTATCTTCTGTGATCCGCTCCTTACTCTTATGATTGCGTAGCTCACCCGAATTATTTTCGACGATGGCGATGAAGGCGTTCTTGATGATAATCCATTGATTTTCTACGTCCAGTCGAATCTTGCTGATCAAGAGATGAGAAGGGACAGCAGGGACGGCAGTCCAGGGGCCTGACGACCCCCACCCCTCCATTCTGCGAGTCAGCCGCGTAGTTGTAGGCTAAGAATAGGACTACTAACCCCAATTCAAGGTGTCAAGCGACCCGTGCCGAGAAACGAGTGATCGAGGTGATCAAAACAAATGCTCGATCGTTAATTCACAGAAAGAAATTCTGAAAACTACACGTGACGTAAATATTAGAACGTTTGAATTTCCATTCCATTCAACTCGATTTTACATAAAATGATTTCATAGCATATAAAATGATGGTTGATGAGAATGACGGGAAGGGAGAAAATTGGGATTTGAACGGCCATTGCCCAAAACTGGCTAATAATTTAACAGGCGTCCGTGTGCTAAGACGTGTGATTTTCACGGTGCAGTGATATTCGGTTTGAGAACCGAGCCCCCCCCCCCCCCCCCCCTCCTTGACGTGGTCAAGTGGATACTCGGGAAGAATCCTGCTCAGGTCTCAGGTAATAAATGACGTCCTGCACGGTTCTTGAAGAACAGTTTTATATTTAACACTTCGTCCAATAGGACCTCTTTTGTTGGACCTTTTAATAGGTTCCTCCGTCCAGCACACGGGTCGGCCCGCGAAGCCGTAAGGCTTCCGCGCCTAACTCGCCAAGGAGTTTCGCCGTCCTTTTCCGGACGGATCCTCAGGCCGAAGGCCTTAATCGTTAAGGAGGATTTCCCCTCTCGGCCGTCCAAGGTGGCCATGCCACGGCCGGCCGATTGCGCCTAAGAGGGAAGACGCCTGCATCCCCCCCCCCCAGCAACGCCCGCTGGTTCCGTCGGCCGAGTACCGGCCCACAACACCGCTCGCCCCGCCATCCGGCGAGTTTTCCGGCCGCACAGCTCGTCGTGTCGGCCATCGAACCCACCATCAACTCAGCAGCGGTATGTACCGGTACCACCGAATAGCATAGGACACACATAACAAATTTACACTAAATTATTACACAGAACAACACGCACACGCCACAATTAGGACATTCAATAAATTATACTAGTAACGTGAAAGTTCCTGTGTTTAGTTTTTGTATCGCGAAAGTGCCCTTGATTACCCAGTAGCTAGCCGACCCTGGGATTACCGGAGAGTCTCTTGTGTCTTGAGTCGGCCTGGCACTGACAAGTTGTCGATTAGTTTCATTGTAGAGCAAATTAAAAAATTTGTTTTGCCAGATACGAAATTTAGCGACCTGTGTACTTTTCTGCGGTTTAAAAATTTTGATTGTCTTCAGCTTCAGGCGCCGCCCTGTAAATGTTAGTGACCAAAGTGGATTTTTTTTAAATTTACTTTTCAGAAAACTAGCCTATTAGAGATCATGGAACGTTGAAACATAGATTGGTTAACGTCAAATGGACGAAAATGAGGTTTGAAGTTGAAAAACACTTTCGCATTTTTTCCTGCCGCATACTGTAAGCTATTTTACGAGACGTTATACCGGTGGGCCGCTGATTGTTATTATTTACATATGATGTTTTTGTTTTCGCAAAAAGTAGCATAACATGTGGTGAGCACCAATCAGGTTTTTGCTTTCAGAGATGTTTCGGTTTCTATTGTGGCATGTATCATTCCCCCGAGCTGCATGTGTCACTAGCTGATGAAAAAACATCCCCACGGTCTACGGATATTGGTTATAGTGGACGGATTGACGCATTTTTGCAGAGAAATGAACCCCGTTTGTTGGATGGGCCTGTATCACATGTTATGCTAGCGAAAATGTAAATAAATGGGCCCACCGGTTGGACTTCAAAACTGGTAAACACTCAGAAAACAGCTGATTTGAAACGTCTCATAAAATGCCTTATTCTTATCGGGGAAGGCATAGAGTGCTTCAAAATGCGTAGTACAAAAGGTATACGCAGGGCTGCCAGATTAGCTTCGATGGTCAAATAACAGCACGCGTGGGACAGTTTCACCAAAGGAAGGTGAATCCACAAGTTGACCCCGAGGGTAGATAGTTGGGTTAACAGGCGCCCTGGAGAGGTAACATTCTACCCGACTCAGGTGCTTTCCATGGTTGCTTCCGGCAGTATCACATCGTTTTGGTCATGCGGTTTCTCCCGAATGTTCGGTTTGTGCTGGTTTAGAGGAAACGGCGGTACACGTTTTGTTCGTGTGCCCGCGTTTTCGCACAATGCGTGACTGCATGGCTGACATTTGCGAGGAGGACACAACTCCGGACAATCTTATCCAGAGGATGTGTAGAGATGAGTTTTGCTGGAATGTCGTTTCAACGTCTTGGACCCACATCGTCTTTAACCTTCATCCAGCCAACGTACATTTTCCACCTTCGGAAAAGCACAGAAATGGTCATAACTTTTTTGTTTTTCGATGGATTTTGATGAAATTTTCACAACTTCCCGAAAAACTCTTCTAGTTTTTGATGCCGGGGACATGGGTGCCTGGTCCACATGGTTCCGGAGTTATTCCGGATTGTCTTGGGGTACCAAAATTGGCCACATACTTTGCGCAAAGTATATCTCAAGATCCCGATGAGATAGAAGTATAGTGTCTTCGGCGAATTTGTTCAGCAGGTTAAGAACTAACTGGCAACGGCGACTTTGGTTCGTGATTCGGCCGCTAGGCGGCGCCAGTGTTAAAAATGTTCAAACCCTCATATCTCAGAAACCTGATAAGATAGAATGATGCTGTCTTCGGCAAAATTCTTCAGCAAGCTCAGAACTATCTGATAGTAAAGTTTTTGGTTTGGGATTTATCCGCTAGGTGGCGCCTTGTGTCTGAAAAATTCAAACACAAATATCTCGATACCCTAATGAGGTACAAGCATGCCGTTTTCAGCAAAGTTGATCAGCAGACTAAGAACTATCTGGCAATGGCGTCTTTGGTTCGAGAATCGTCCGCTAGGTGGTGCCAGGGCAAACAATGTTCAAACTTCTATATCTCAGAATCCTGATAAGATAGAATGATGCCGTCTTCAACAAAGTTCTTCAGCAAGCTAAAAACTGTCTGATAGTTGAGTATTTGATTTGTGATTTATTCGTTAGGTGGCACCGTGTGTATAATATTTAAACACGTGTGTCTCATTACTGTTATATGCTAAAAACATGGCGTATTCTGTAAAAATGTTCGGCAGGTTGAAAACTATCCGAGAATGAAGCTAGGGGACACTAGCAATCAAAGCATTCGAACAATTTTATCTCAAAAATCGGAAAACGTCCAACAAATTGTTCCGAAAGTTAAGAGGAAGAAAGACGTATCTGGCGTCCTTGGTTCTGATATTATTCGATAGGTTCCGTCTAATATTAAGAAAATACTTGTATGAACACCCTAATGAACAAGAAATATTCCATTTCCAGCATAGTTACTCAGCAAGCTAAGAACCATTTGGCAGGATAGTAGACGGTCGAGTACGGTGGTACAAGAGACAATACTCTAACACCGTCTTTGACCCCTTGCAGACAAGTTTTGTCACCCTACAATATTGCTTAGTTTGCTCCGTTTTTTCTTCCGGGAATTTCTACAGGAACTCATCCGGGAATTTTTCCAGGAATTTCTCCGGAAATTCCTCCAGAAATTTATCCAAGAATTCCACTGGGAATTCCCCAAGAACTTCCTCCAGCAATTTCTTCCGGAAATCTTTCGGGAATTCCTCTAGTTCCTCCGGGAAATCCTCTAGGAAATCCTCCGGGGACTCCCATCAGGACTCGGCAATTTCTGCAGGAATTCTCCGGAGAATTTTTTCAGGAATTTCTCCGGATTTTTTTTTCCAAGATTTCTCCGGAAATTTCACTGAGAATTTCCCCAAGAATTCGTCCATGAGTGCCTCCGGGAATTCCTCCACGAACTCCTCCGGGAATTTTTTCAGGATTCCTCCAGGATGTTATTTAGGAATTTCTCCAAGAATTTCTCTAGGAATTTTTCCAGGAATATATCCGGGAATTTTCTAAGGAAAACTTTCGGTTTTTTTTTTCAAGAAAATTGTCTGGGAATTTCTCCAGGAATCTCTTCCGGAAGTCTTCCGTGATTTTATTTTCTCACAAATCCCTCTGAAAATTTCTCCCAGAATTCTTCTAGGACTTCCTTTACGAATTCCTCCGGGAAATCATCCTGTAGTTCCTCCGGCAATTTCTCCAGGAAATCCTCCAGCAATTCTTTTGGGAATTTCTTCTGCAAATCTTCCCGAAAATCCTCCAGGAATTCCTCCGGGACTCTTCTGAAATACCTCCGGGAATTTTTAAATTAAATCTTCGGGATTTTCTCAGGAAATCCTCTGCGAATTTCTCAAAGTATTCCACAGAGAATGCCTCTAGGATTTCGTCCAGGAATTCCCCAGGAAATTTCTCTAGGAATTCCTCCGGTAATTTCTTCAGCAATTTCTCTGGAAAACTCTCCAGGGAATCCTCCTTCCTGGTGGATTCCCCGACGGAAATTCCTGGACGAATCTCTGGAGGAATCGCCGGGAGAAATCATGGAGAAATATCCAAAAGAATTCCTGGAAATAATCCCGGAGAAATAACTGAAGGAATCACCTTGGGAATAACCGGAGAAATTGCTGATGGGAGTCATTGAAGAGTTCCCGGAGAAATACCAAGAGGGAGTCGTAAAGAAATTCCTAGTGGAATTCCAGGAAAAATTTTGGAAGGATTTCCTGAACAAATTCCTAGTGGAATTTCTGGAGAAATTCCAGGGAAAATTTCTAGAGACATCCGCGGAGGAATTTCCAGAGAAATTCCCGGCAGAACTCCTGGAGAAAACAGAGAAGGAATTCCTGGAGAAATTCCCAGAGGAATTCCTGGAGAAGTTCTCAGAGCGTTTTCTGAAAAAAGTCACGGAAGACTTATTGAAGAAAGATTTCCTAAAGAAAATTTTCAGTGGATTTTTTTTTGAAAAAAAAAAAACGGAAGTGTTCCTGAAGAAATTCCTCGAAGGAGTTTCTGGGGGAATTCCCGCAAGAATTCCTGGAAGAATTTTAGGAGGATTTCCCGGACAATTTCTTGAAGAAATTTCCGAAGCAATTCCCGGAAAAATTCTCGGAGATATTCCTAGAGGAACTCCTAGAAAAATTCTCGGAGAAATCCAGTCTGGAGAAATTCTTTAAGGAATTTCTGAGGAAAATCCCGAATTCATGGTGTAATTTCCGGAGGAACTCATCGAGGTATTCCTGTGGGAAATCTCGGAGGAAATCCGGAGGCACTCCTGGAAAACTCCTGGAGAAATTCCCAGAAGGTGTTTCTGAAGTGGGTTCTAGAGGACATCCTGGAAAATTTTCTTGAAGAATTCCCGGAGAAATTTCCAGAGGAATTCCTAGAGAAATTCCCGGAGAAATTATTGGAAAAAAATCCGGAAGAGTTCCTGTAGAAATTCCCGGAAACATTCCCGGAACTAAACGGAGCAATATTGTTGGGTGACAAAATTTGTCTACAGGGGGTCAAAGATGGTGTAGCAAATAACCTAACGAATAAATCACGAATCAAAGACTCAACTATCAGACAGTTTTTAGCTTGCTGAAGAATTTTGTTGAAGACGGCATCATTCTATCTTATCAGGATTCTGAGATATACAAGTTTGAACATTGTTTACCCTGGCGCCACCTAGCGGACGATTCTCGAACCAAAGACGCCATTGCCAGATAGTTCTTAGTCTGCTGATCGACTTTGCTGAAAACGGCATGCTTGTACCTCATTAGGGTATCGAGATAAACGTGTTTGAATTTTTCAGACACAAGGCGCCACCTAGCGGATAAATCCCAAACCAAAAACTTTACTATCAGATAGTTCTGAGCTTGCTGAAGAATTTTGCCGAAAACAGCATCATTCTATCTTATCAGGTTTCTGAGATATGAGGGTTTGAACATTTTTAACACTGGCGCCGCCTAGCGGCCGAATCACGAACCAAAGTCGCCGTTGCCAGTTAGTTCTTAACCTGCTGAACAAATTCGCCGAAGACACTATACTTCTATCTCATCGGGATCTTGAGATATACTTTGCGCAAAGTATGTGGCCAATTTTGGTACCCCAAGACAATCCGGAATAACTCCGGAACCATGTGGACCAGGCACCCATGTCCCCGGCATCAAAAACTAGAAGAGTTTTTCGGGAAGTTGTGAAAATTTCATCAAAATCCATCGAAAAACAAAAAACGTTATGACCATTTTTGTGCTTTTCCGAAGGTGGAAAATGTACGTTGGCTGGATGAAGGTTAAGCTACAGAGGAGGTGTCGCGTGGACTTCGAGAATGGTTAATAGCCGCGGGGAGAAAATCCTGGTAGTGTTGCTGTCGGGGCGTCGGTCTACTGGGTTGGATCCGAGCCCGCGGTTGGTAAGGAGTCCTCGGCAAGGTCGGGGTAGGTGGAGATCCCATGTCGTCACGTCCTTCTGTGTGCTGGCTGATAGTGTCTTACTTGCGGGGAGGTCAAATCGCTGTGCATGCGGTATCAGTTCCTGATACTTGCTTTGCAGTTGGAAGCAAACGTGGTGTCGACCTTGCCTGGCTTCCGAGGACAAAGGAAGTGGTGAGGACCACTCGGGAAACTGGCTAAGCGCCAACATGCTACCTTGGTGGACTCCCGAAAGCGAGTCGTTCTTCGTGGTTTTCCATAAAGTCACCACAAGAAATCCATGTTACTTTGTGCACTGGTTCATGGAAAAAGAGCGATGTCAACAGCGGAAAATTGATGCCAGTACTGTACAATACATTTACATCTCACTTACCTGGGTTACCTCAGGGATGCCAAAAAACTCTTATTACAAAATGGTTTAATCAGGAGCATTCAAAGAAGTTGTTAATTATTCAGGAACATTGCTTCAGCGTACCAAGAGGGGGAGCAAGATTTATCTGCTTACGCAATATGCATTATGTGATTACCTATTTCTTAAAAGCAGCCCATTAAAACCAGCATAAGCGCAAATTTAGCTCTCAATTCTTCGCTGATTCACCCGGGCGCCCACTGGCACATGTCTTCCTAAATAATGACAAATTCCCTCACCAGTAAAACAATCACGTCCTCCGGAGATTATTAAGCATCTCGTCAAATTCAAGCGCTTCTTTTTGTGTAGGCATTCGCATCCACACCACACTTGGCACATTCGCCCATCCGTGCAGCCGTCGTCATCTTTCGCTTTTTGCCGCCCCGACCCGCCCCGGAGAACCCCACATGGAGAAAAACAGGAGCAACATCAGCGTAAACTGACTCCGTGTCCTATAAATCATTCCAGTCGCGCGCGCGCGAGGCTGGTTCCTTTTCGCGAAGCTTTTTCTTCGTACATTCCTGCCTTTCGAAGACCGCCACCCCGTTTTTCTCTCGTTAGGAAAGGACGTCAAGATTTCGTGTGCAGTCAGAGAGTGCTCACACATGTTCGCCGCAACCCTAGAGTCCTTCCGTGAAAGCATTTGGTGTGTTATATTTTTTTGCATGTAAGGAAGTGCAGAATAAAATGAATGTCCTTTGAAAAGGCCAATTTTATGCTTGAAATCTCTAGGGATGAGAATAATACCTTTTCTTAGGGTTATAATACCTGAGGGCCTCAGGCTGAGGCATTATGAAAAGGAATTACCGAATCATCTCCGATGTTTAAAAGTATTCTTTCTGCTTTGATTTTGATTTTGAGAATCATTACCCAAGTAACCATGACGCTGTATATAGAGCACTAATTTCGTTTTATAGTGTATTATATGACATGCGATATAAAGTTGTTTTGTCATATAGGTACCATTAAAGTAGGTTTAAAGTCGAAAGTGGCGCTACTATTGTTGATTTAAAGCAAGCTTTACTGTGGTGATTGCTAAAGCATATAAAATGCTTGTACCTTATAGCTAATGCAATCAAATCGTATGGAATGCATACTTAATGCATCATGTCAAAAAAGAAAAAAAGTATGTTTTTCATTTTTCTATCTATTTTTATCTTCCGATACTCTCACTTTGATGTTTTTTATTGTATTTCGGGAATTGAACCTAGACTGCTGAAACTGAACCATAATGAAACTCGGACGCGATAACGCTGTGTGCTACGATACCATGTATTTTGCACCTGGAAAAATGTGCAACATAAAGTAAAGTATACTTAGCTCGTGCCTTATTGAGTTCTGTTTTCAGCAACTCTAAAAATGTGCTGGGGTCTGAATGCCATCAGTTGTGTTACTCTCGAATATAAATTCGTCTGTGTTGATTCTGTTTTTTTTTGTTTTCATACGTACTAACTTCTACCTAAAATACAATAAATAATAAACAATACAAACAGCGCTTTAATCCTTACTTTTATGAAATCGGGGCTTTATGCTAAATAAGGAAACCGATACCCCACATAATTTTTGTTCCCTCAGCATCTGATTGTTTTCATGTCCCAACCAGAAACCCAAAAAAACATACATAATATAAATTCAAACAGCAACATCTGAGCATGATAATCTAAGTGCTCCGTAGCAATCCATGAAAATTTTGGTTTGTTTTTCTTTTGTTTAGAATGGTTTTGTTTCTAAAAGTGTTTTACAGTTTTTTTTTCGAACTGAGCGATATTTTTCTGTTTAAAACGATGGAAGCTTTATTTAGTAAAGGCATATATAAAGTAATAAATGCTTGCATTATTGATTGCTATAAAGTTTTTAACATGGTAATGCAATGAAGCATTTAACAACGGCTCTATAGAACTATACAGAACTGTCAAAATCTCGTAATGCTTCAATGCTTTCCCAATGTAGATTAACCCTCGAGTAATCGCGCTGTTGTATTTTGTACAACACATTGAAAAAATCTCGCTTTTTGTACTCAGCATTGGCGTGGTGCTGACGCAGGTAGTCCACCGCGCGAGTTACGGAAGGTTAAACGCTTCATTACTTGACAGATGTAAAATAAAAGTTATGTTGCATTAGCTAAACTATAATACGATTGAATTAATGTTATGATATAATGCTTGTGGTTACTTGGGTACTCAATAAAAAAGACCAATTTTACCTCCAAAGTATAGTTTTTTTTCTAATCATGAATATCAAATTTAGTAATTCAGAATGATTGTGATTTAAAGTGTTTAACATTTAAAATATTCGTTTGAAATTTGACTAGGTCAACCTTTACAGTTAAGTGTACAACGGATGGACTCTAACTTTTTGATCATACAATTTTTCTTTGTGTTTTTTTCTACTCTCTGACAATTATAGGCTAGGAGCTCGTGGTTAAAGTATGAGAAAGAATTCCTGGAAGAACCTCGAAAGAAATACCGGAAGGAATTCCTGGAGAAATCCCACGAGGAGTTCCTAGAGGAATCCCAGAAGGAATTTTTTGTGGTATTCCGGATGAAATTCCTGGAGAAATCTCAGAAGAAACTCCTGAAACAATCCCACAAAGAACTTCTGGATGAATCCTGGAAGGAATTCCTGGTGAAATCCCGGAACGAATTACTGGAGGACCCCGGAAGGAATACTTGAAGGAATCCGTGGAGGAGTTCCTGAAGAAATCTCGGAAGGAATTCCTGGAGAAATTCCGGAAAAAATATCTGGAGGAATTCCGAAAAGAGCTCCTGGAGGAATCCCGGAAAGAATTCCTGGAGGAATCCTGGAAAGAATTCATGAATCTTGGAAGGAATTCCTGCCCGAGCAAAGGCGGATAACAAAGTGATATCACTTTGATAATAAACTGTGTTATCGGTGTTATCATTTTGTTATTTTTGTTATCATCTTTTTCAGTTGATGATAACCAGATGATAACAAATTTAGTTATCGATAATTTTGGTCTATCGCGATAACATAAAAATACTAAATGATAACAAAATATGTTATCTGTTTCCCATAATTGAATTTTATTGGCTTTTCTCGGTGAACTTAATACTACTCAAAAAAGGAGGGACCGAGAAAAGCCAATAAAATTCAATTATGATAAAGTCATGCGGTGATTAAACCTAGAAAGTTATCTGTTTCCATACGCACATTTCAAAGCTTTCCCAAAACTGAGGGTCTGATGAACCTCGAATCTAAAAATAGATTCCGCTTCCCACCTACAATGAGACTGCAGTACGAAAGCGTAGCCTTTTATTACTCTCACTCTCAATGAGTCCTGTTGGTATAGGGCTATCGGCTGCGACCGACAATCACTCGATCAGGGTTCGAGACCCGCCTGGGCGCAATAGTCGAAAACATTGATTGTAAGTTACAAGAAACTTTTTTCAATAGGTGACGATGTCGGTAAAGTAGATTTTTACTATTTTGGTCGATAAAATAGCTCTAAATGATAACTAATTGATAACAAAACCAGTTATCAGTCACATGTATTTTTTCATGTTGCTAACTAAATGAAATGTTGAACAAAATATTGTATAACACAATTAGTTATCAACTTGAACTCAATGATAACTTAACTTCTTATCATTTTGGTATTCGAGAAGTAAATATGAGTTATCATTTTTGTTATGTTGGCTCTTAATTCAACCTAAATGATAACAAACTCAGTTATCAAACGAATGATAACCAGGTAACAGAACTTGTTATCATTTTCTTATCCGCCTTTGCTCGGGTGGAGGAATCTCGGAAAGAATTCCTGAAGAAATCCCGGAATGAATTTCTGGAGGATTCCGGAAGGAAAACTTGAAGGAATCCTTGGAGGAATTCCTGGAGGAATCTCGGAAGGAATTCCTGGAGGAATCTCGGAAGGAATTCCTGGAGGAATCTCGGAAGGAATTCCTGGAGGAATCCCGGAGCGAATTCCTGGAATATGTAATCCCAAACCGAATTCCTGGAGGAATCCCGGACCGACGTCCTGGAGGAATCTCGGAAGGAAGGAATTCCAGGAGGAATCCCAGAAAGGATTTCTGAAGGAGTCCCGGAAGGAATTTTTTGGAGGAATTCCATAGGTGTCATGGAGGATTTCCGCAGAAGCACCAAATGAAAATTATATAGTATTCCCAGACAGAACATCTACAAGAGTCCCTGAAGAAAGTCCTTCAGGATTACCAAAAGGAACTATTGGAGGAGTTCCACAAGGAACACCCGGATAAAATCTATAGAAATTCCGGGAGAAATTCTGGAAAGAACTTAAGGATGAATTCAGGATGGAATTCCAGGATGAATCCTAGAAATTGTTTTGGAAGAATCCCGGAAAGAAATCGTTTGGAACACCCCAGAATTCTGGAGGAATCCATAAAGAAATTTCTAGAGGAACTCTGGAAGCAGTTCTATCAGAATTGATTCGTAGAGGAGTTCCAAAAGAGACTCCTGGTAGGTCTCCTGGTATCCTAGACATAATTACTGAGAAAACCCAGAAAGGATGCTAGGAGGAGTACCTAAAGGCACTGCTCGAGATTCCGAAAAAATGTAAACATCCTTCAGGAATCTCAGGATTTCTCGGAGGAATCCTTGAAAGAATTTTTGATGGAATCCCGGTAAGAATTACCCCTGCAAATATCCCAGCGAGAACCTCTGACGGACGCGTCTAAGTACTCAGAAGTTATGAAGGCGGGGAGGAGCTTCCAAGCACGCGGAATTTGGAGTCGAAGTGTTCAACGTACAACAACATTCAGTGTTGTTCGGCTGTTCGGGTGAGCATGTGACGGCACTGACAGATATCCCAAGTAACCAAAAGTTCCGCTTCTCATGACAAAATACACTTTCAAGTTCCGCGAAGTTCAGATAAAGTTCCAAATGGAACTTTCTGGCTGCTTAAGAGGCTAACGATGAGCCTTGCTGGAACTTCGGTCACAAGTTCTGGCAAGGCTCATTGTTAGCCTCTTAAGCAGCCCGAAAGTGACATTCGGAACTTTATCTGAACTTCGCTGAACTTTAAAGCTGCTTAAGATGCTACTCGGAACTTTGTCGGAACCTTCAAGTTCATAGAAGTTCAGTTCAGTAGCATTGTGTTTTAATGAAGATTATATTTATTTCTTTTGCAGAAAGCAACTGTTTAAGCATACACGCATAAAAGACAAATATAAATTTATCAAACCAATAAATATTAGGATTGAGCAAAAAAAAAAAAATGCCGCCCATCGGATTCGAATCGATAGTCGCTGCGTGAGAGCCCTACGCTCTATCACAGTACGTTGCTTTGTGACAACAAAACGGTTAACTATAGAACCGACACAAGCAATCTGATTGTTGTTTACTCGGGACTTCTGCACTCAATCACGCACGGAGAGAGATAGCAGAACATCGTCAAAGCACGCTGTGATGCTCTGTTTCTGTTAATGTCTTTTCTGTTCCATCGTTTCGTTTTGACGTCTCCACTCACAGACATTTTGATTTAAACCTGTTTAGATGTGCCTAGGTGAAAGCTGTGTAAGTTTGTGCTTGTGCTTGTGAGTAATTTTATGTTTTATGTAACAAATCACTTGACTACTCAAACTTTGTATTTAAATTTTAGTTTGCCCTGAAGATGAGTGAATAAACACTCGAAACGTCGGCTATAATTAAACCGTTGTTTTATAAGTAACCCGATGACCGAAAACGCACCTGTAATTGCTAACTATCACAGTACTACAGTTGCGATTGAGTGGACAGCAGCTAAAATCTGACTTGAATCGATTTTCTGTCGGCAGCTTGTTTTGCACATTTGTTCAGTAGTGAAGTTAGCTTGACTTTGTCAAGTGTCTTCAGCAGCGCAGCGGTAAGTCGGCAGGCTATCACGCAGGAGGATCCAGTTCAAATCTACATAACAGCGACATGTGTGAAAATATAATTATAGACTGTTTCAGAAATTATAAATACACTAACGATTGACTGCCATTTCAATTTGAGCACAATATCCAAAAAAGTTTCTTCTAGCTCTTATAGCAAACATAATAACGAAGTGAATAATACGAGTTATGTTTATGTTTCTTGTAAAAGTTTAAAAGCAAGGCTTTTTAAGTTGCACAAAGTGGTCAAAAACTGTAGCATAGTAGAAAAAAAAAAAATCTCACAAATCAAATATTCAATTTCCAAACATAATGAAAATTACTATGTATATTGATAAGAAAAGATATTATTCGATTGGTAAGAGTAATTTTCACTGGAACATGTGGTCCTGAACCACCATTACGGGCCTTATCAATGCAAAAGTTTTTGTTTCAAATTCCTCAACAACACCAGTAGCAACTAACGTTGAGTATACGAATGACTTAATCACTGTTTACTGCATTCGTTTTTATGCTATAACAAGCTTTGCCATCTGAAGGATCGAATGAGTTGAAAAAATAAATTTGTTTCAATAAAATGCGTTTAGGAAAGCTAAGAAACTGTGTGGTAGTTCTTATGTTTCGTAGAAAACCTTAAAAAATAAGAAACATGATCTCAGAAAAAATGTTGTGAAAATGCCTTTATCGATTTTTCAAAGATTTTGATCTAGGCATTCCTTAGATAACTTGTTAAGAAAGCGAATGTGATAAAAATTTAGATAATTTTTGTTATTTAGTGATACATAATGTATAAATCATTAAAACACCTTTGTGCAAATTTAAATTTGAAGAAAAAAGTTAATTGTTAGAGAACTCGACCGTTCTTCAAAATATCAAGACAATTGAAAGGAAATACAAAAACATGGAGTACAATATGCTATATTCTGAAAGAAGTTGGTAAAAATCATTAGAACAGTTCATGTTATTTAATAAACAAAGTGTATTTATAATTTCTGAAACAGTCTATATCATTCCACCAACAGGGTTTTGATTCCTGGAAAACACATTTTTGTTTCTGCATGAATTTTGTCAAAGTTCTGTCAGAAGCTGCTTAGAAGGCTATCCAGCGTGCTTATGTGAACTTTCAAGTTCCAAAATTACTTAAAAATGAAGCTGCTTAGAAGGCTAATGAGCAACCTCGAACGAGCTGCTTAGCTTATAAAGTACCCTTTTATCTGAACTTTTGGTTACTTGGGATGTGCAATATCGTTTGTGAGTTACATCATGTTCTTTTTGCCACCTCTTTGCCTCTGGTCATCACTGAGCAGTTTACAGTCAATTGCAAGCGATAAAAATGCATTTGATAAGTTGATTGAGCATTCGTGAGGTGATAATTTGCATCATTGGTACGGACAAAATGATCCTGGAGCTCAAGTGCAAAAAAACCCGCGAGGGCGCCGCCTACAAGTGTCTGACGGAAGAGGTCCTTGCTGAGGGTGTCCAGAGGAGGCCTTTCACTGCTGAAGCGACTCTGAAGATCGAAAACCTGAACGAGTTCACGGCTTATCACGACACTTCGACTACAATGCGAAGTACATGTGGTCGCGGAAACCGTTCGACTATGCAAAGTCAGGCAGAGAAGTTGGCCTTAGTTCAGCTCCTTCTGGTGGACGCCAATGAGTTCATTAAACTAGTGAAGTTCAAGGTGGGTTGATAGATATGTTAGTTGGCCATACAAAACTCACCGGAGGCTTGCTTCAGTTGTCTTGAACCTGACACGAGCAAACTTTGTAGGTGATGTGGGAAGCCATGAAGCGCAAGGCTGTACAAACTCTACCTAGTGCATGATTTCTTCCGGGAAACGCATTTGAAGCTGAACCACTGTGATGCTGCCTAGCAACTGTTGTGTCAGGAAGTCGCTGAGTGACGGACGGATATCGACATCATAGCGGATTCATACCGAGTACAAGCCGATAAACTGAAGTTGGGTCGTAGGGGTTCAAGGCCTCAGAAGCGGTTTTAGGGGATTCCAAGAGCCTTTCAGGTGGTCCCAGATGTTCCCAAATGTTCCAAGGAGTCTCGGAGTCGCTCAGGGGGTTTCAAAACGTTTCAAGGGGTCCCAGGAGCACTCTCTAGGGCGTTTCAGATGGTCTATGGTCTCATGAGCATTTCAGTGCGTCTCAGAGGCATTTCGGGAGGTTTCTGAGAGGTTCCTAAGTGTAGAATTAGCATTGAATAAATAAATTTCCGGTCGGTTCAAGAACTTTTCGTAATGGACATTTTTTTGACTTCCTTGGGTATAGAGTATCTTCGTGTCTGTCACACGATATATCATACAAAATGATCATTGGCAGATAAAGCTATCAGTTAAGGTTGAAGTATTCGTCATTGACATAATCGTCATCATTGAAAATTCGAAAGCAGTTTTCTCGTTCAAAACTTAAATTTCCGCAGTGAAAATGTATTCACTGAATTGCGGCTGGAAAATGGAGTGCAGTGAATACATTTTCAATGCAAACAAGAAGGTTTCGAACGAGAAAACTACTTTAGTATTTTCAATGATGATTATTAGGTCGATGATGAATCCTTCAACCTTATTAACTGTGGAAGTGTTTATATAGTTGGGAAGTAGGATTTGTTCCAGTTGACGTAACACCAAATAAAAGAAAAAGAAAAGAAGGAGAGGGTTTCGATAGGGTCTCAAGAGGTCTCAGGAACGCATCCAAGAACGCATCAGAGGGTCTACTTGTACTTGTCTACCGTAATCCATTGTAATTCCCCTAAAACCCCTTGGTTCATTAAAACTTCTGAAACAAATCTGAAAACCCCTTGAAGCACCCCTGAAATGCCTCGAAGCGCCCATGAAACCACCGTATCCCTATTGAACCGCCCTTGAAATCCCCGTAATCCATTTGAAATGACCCTAAGCACTTGGAACACCTTTTAAAGATTTGAGAAACCCCCTGTAGCGCCCTTTAAAGGACCCTGAGATCCCCGCTCCCCTTAATCGCCCTTGAAACTTCTTGAAACGTCTCTGAAAGGCACCTGAAATCCCCTGAAACAACCGTCTGAAACGCCCCCGAAGCCCTCTGGAACCTCCTTTTTCGGGCTCTCTAGGAGCTTCCCGGAAACCCCCTGGTCCCCTTTTAAAGGGTTCACGCTGATGCTGGACTGTATGACGGCTGAGTTGACAGGGCGAAGACAGGTGGTAATAATGGGTGACTTCAAGACCTGGGACGTGGAATAGGGTAGCCGTTTCATGAACCAGCGGGGTTAGATCCTGCTAGATGCACTGGCCTTTTTTTTTTACTTAATCATTTATTTAAGGCTCATGCGCCAACAGGCATAACGGAGCCGAATTCAGTTAAAACTTTTTACAATTTCATGTTTTTGACTTATAAGCTATGTTAGTTTTGGGACACCGTAAAACTCGCGGTTTGGTCGAGGTTAGGGGGAACAAAAGTATTTGAGGAAAGGATAGGATGATGGGGGCTTTTCGTTGACACGTGGCAGCATGGCGTGGTGTATTGCTGCTGGTCAAACGTAGAGTGGACAAACAACCTGTAACGATGCAAACAAACGATTTTCGGAGGAACACAAGGTGGACAAGTGGAACAACACGTTTGGGTATCAAACGTAGACAAGAGGTGGACAAGTGCATCAACAAGACTGGGGTATCAAACGAAAACTTCAGCTTGTTTCAAGAAGTCGTACACAAGTTTCATGTACTCAAGATCAAGTTTACCCAACACATCTCTAATGTCTTCCTTTTCTGGTTTCCCTCGGGCCCTGAAGGATGCACATAAATCAGATCTGGCAATACCGTATTCGAGGCATTCCCACACAACATGGTTGATATCTTGATAGCCTACACCACAGCTACTGCGATTGCTAACTGTGAGCCCTATTCGATAGAAGTGCGAGCCCAGAGAGTAGTGATTGGACATAAGTCGACACATTATCTTGATAAAATCTCGACCCATGTCCAACCCCTTGAACCACGCCGTCTTCGATACCTGTGGGAGAATTGAATGTAGCCACCTGCCCAATTCCCCTGCATCCCATTTTTGTTGCCAATTGACTAAGGCATGCTGACAAGCAATCGAAAAAAAATCATTAAAGGCGATATGACGGTCATAAATATTGCCTTCCATAGCGCCCACCTTGGCGAGCGAGTCCGCTTTCTCATTACCCGGTATCGAGCAATGCGAAGGGACCCAAACCAAGGTGATATTATATGCTTGGTACGATAAAGCACTCAAAATTGATCGAATTTCGCTCAGGAAATACGGGGAGTGCTTCACCGGCCTCATTGAGCGAATAGCCTCAATTGAGCTGAGACTATCCGTAAAAATGAAATATTGATCAGAGGGAAGAGAGGCGATTCGCTCTAATGCGTAGTGTATAGCCGCCAATTCTGCGACATATACTGAGCAAGGACTTTGAAGTTTATGGGCGGCACTATGAAGTTCATTAAATACACCAAATCCAGTGGAATCATTTGTTTTTGACCCGTCAGTGAAAAACCTTCTGTCGCAACTGACTTGACCGAACTTGCTTGCAAAAATTTTTGGAATTTGCTCCGATCGGAGCGGATCTGGAACTCCACGGATTTCTTGCAACATGGACAGATCAAAAACTATAGTGAAATTGGAGAAGTCTTGGAAGCAATCACGGTTGAGAACATTCGAAGAAGGGTTAACCTCCAGAGATGCACTGGCCTTGCTCGATGTCGATCTGGTTAATGTCGGTACTTAAAATACTTTAAGTCCGAAGGGAGCAACGTCGATCATCTTACTTATGTGAGATGACATTACGTAACGTAATGTTTCATTCAGCTGTCAGCGCGCGAAACTTAATGGAGGCTTATCACTGTTACGTCTTGATATATTTAGTTGAGTATTAAAGTAAATCATTTTGTCACAAAATGGTATTTTATACCGATGTCCCACCAAATATTCCTGCTGCGGCTGTATCATTGCTGCTCGCACCCACTTGCCAGAGTTTTTATGCATACCAATTTATATTCAAATCAAGAACTAAACTCGACAATCCCTGGTCCTGATATTTCGCAAACAAAACGGCCCATTCTGTCATCCGACAGGCTGTGCCACGTATTTATGAACGCACCACATCACGTGGCGTTGTTGGTGCTGGCTGGTTGTGCCAGAAGAATTATTGCTCATTTTTGTTTCACTCTGCGCTCAGCATAGTGTGGTTTGAACAGTTGACTATATTTTCTTAAGTTATACAGACAATTCTTTCATTAAGTGACAAATCTTTTCCAATTATGAAGTTTTCAATTTATGAACCCCATCCCTCCTCCGTAAAGCTTTTTTGTGTATGGGCCATAACGCTTGACCACACTCACCCCTCCTCTGGAGCGTTACGTATTTTGTGGATGGCGGCTATGCCAAATGAATTGTCAATCAATCAAGTTTTTTTTGAGTAATGAAATATTCTTCATAAGCATATGCTATAGATTTACAGGAATAAATAAGTGCTTTCAAAGACGCTAGAAACAATAGTTAGGAGTTTTTGAATGTGAAGATAGCAAAACAATGCCAATCGCATGATGTACCATAGTTCTCAACCCAAGGTTCAACCGAAGGTTCAACCATTGCACATGTCTCATTTGACCCCCGTCTGGCAGCACCACATTACGGATTCGTCTCACGTTTGTTTGTGCTATTGATTTCAAGCTTATTATCCACGTCATTTCAGCGAACTGTGATCCAATTCGTCTCCCATGATTTGTGACTCTCTAGAATTCCGCAGTTGAAAGAAAAGGAAAAAAATCCCCCAACTTACACATCCGGCATACAGCTGGTAACGCATTTCTGACTTCCCCCACCCATAATCAAGCATTCGGAAAACGTACTTCACTTTCCAAACTCAATATTGACAAGACAACGAGTCGGAAAGACAGAGGACCCACAGCTCGTCAAGAAAGGTATGGGAAAGGAAAAAAAAACTAAATCTACTCCCTTGGGTTATCGGCCCGGCATAGATTCCGGTTGCCAATCGGTAAGTGACACACATAGGCGGTTTTATTGCTTGCCAAGGGGAGGGGCTTGAATAAGTACACTGAATATGCTAAGAATGTTATAGAAGATGACCCGCTGATTCATTCTTCCCAAATATATAAAAAGTAATTTGATTAACCCAATGAGCACATACCTGTCAATATATGGATCATCATATCCCTTCAAGTGAATCGAGGCAAAATTCCGAACTGGATTCTTTTTCCGTCCCACCACCCATGTCACGGGCCACAGAACTTTCCATTGGCATCAATTTTACCATGTCATCTTTCGTCAAATTTACATAGATTAAGCTTCCCGATAGACGGAACCACGCACCTGTACGGCACCAGGGACTGCTTCTGCATCATATGTGGTTCTATGCTGGGTTCTATACTGGGCGGAGGGTGGTGGAGGGCATACACATCATGGAATTCCCGGATCCAATCATGATGCTGATGCTCGCTCGCTCGCGTTGATTGACAGTGGAGATCAAAAGAAAATTGGCTTCGAAAGTTACATTCCGTTGGTATATGTACCTCTCTACATCTGCCGGGATCTATTGCCGACTGTGCGTGTATGAAAAGCGAGTCTAGTGTTGAAGGATGGCAGCGGAGAATAAACAGCGGAGAAGGTTAAGTGAATGCCGGTACGGTTCAATGTACTTTATTGCAGAAAAGTGACATATCGATAGATCAAATGTGACAAGTCGACTAGGGAAATGAGTAAGGAATTTATACAAAGCATGACACATTTTCTTGCAAAAGCATGCGACAGTGTAGGTAATTGGTTAGAAAAAAAAAATGTTTTGTAAATATGCGCTCAAAATCGTGAGTAGGTTCAAAAGTCGGCCATAGTGGCGGCCATCTTGGAATTCTAACGAGCTTGTCCTTAACCCTTCAGGACGCGTGCCGTTGTAAATAAAACACCACCAAAAATCTCGCTCGTCGTATACAGCACCGGAAAAACGGTTACTTACCTTTCCGCTCAGACTAAGTGTCCTCTGTTGTACACTCCCGTATAAAAGTTTGGGGTTACCTCCTCAAAAACATGGAAATGTTTATCGGTCATACATCAGCCATCTTTCATTGAATTCACTCGTTCTCAGACGTTATCGAAAGACAAGGCGTTCCCAAGTAATCACGAAGCCGTATATGAGTGCTTTAACTTTGCCATATATTGATGATTAAAATTGTGAATATAATGCTGCATTACTTTAAACACCTCATTGAAGCAATATTAAAGTCGAAAAGGGCCCCACTAAAATCAAATTAGTGCCACATCTTGCAGCACGTTGACAGCCATTGCTAAAGTAACATAAATGCATGTGCTGTACATTTGCATTTGCACATGCTTAACCCATATCCGTCCAGCGTCCTATAAATAGGACAGGCCTTTTGATGTGAATATCTCCAGAATTATGCAAAATTTTAGAATACTTTCTTCAGAGAAGATGTTCTCCACACCCTCATGCTCATTGTTGCCACGACTGCGGACGGACTGGGGGTGATCTGCGGGCTCTACGGAACACGGGATCGAGTTACCTTCTCAACAACTTGATACGACTCTGAATAGAATACTCTGTCATAGAATACAGGATGAGATGGGCTGGACATCGTAAGCACCACTTAAGCACAGACAAACAGACGTAACACCTTGAACGATTTTCATGGAAATCCATCGCCCAGTTCACACTACCATCACCTGGTGGAAAAGTTGCACGAATCACTGTGTTGTGCCATATCGTCAACAGAAGGCGCTAGCGTTAAACGTCAAACGCATAGAAAAACGATGCGCGCGCCTCTGGTTGTGAAGGCTATAACTATGAAAATTTAAAATGATCGTTAAAAGCGTGGTCGATGTAAATTTCGCAAGTGTTACGTCTGTTTGTCTGTGACTTAAGGGTGAACCTCAAAACATTCAGTGACCTTATGGAAGAAATCGTCAACGATGCGTATAGTGTGTCGAGTGTAACAACCACGTTTGACCGGTCTAATAGATCCGATCATGCGAAACCGAGAGATTGGAACTTGATTCATTCCGAACTGAATAAGGTTGATTGTGCCGTTTGCAGCGAAGATGGACACCGCGTGAAGGAGTGCAAGCTTTTCCTCGCATTGTCAATCGACGACCGGTGGAAGAAGGTACAGAGTCTTCAGTTGTGTCGTATTTGCTTGACGAATCATGGTCGGCGAGCTTGTGGTATTACCAAACGATGTGAAATTGATGGATGTGCATTCCGACATAATCCGCTATTACATTCATCAAAGCACCCACCGAAGCGCACGTGCAGTATCACTCCAACAATATGGCTCTTCCGTTCCTGTTTTTCCGCATTGTGCCGATCACCCTAAGTAACGGCACAAAGACGATCGATACGTTCGCCTTTTTGGACGAAGGATCGTCCGTAACGATGATCGAAAGCAGTCTCGCCAATGAACTGAACGTTTCTGGATTCACGAGACCACTGTGTTTAAAATGGACCGGAGATGTGTCAAGAGAGGAGCGAGATTCGCAGCTCGTGTCTGTGTTCATCTCGGGCAGCGGCAGCAAAAAACAGTATCGCTTGCGTGACGTTCAGACTATCACCACGTTGGATTTCCCTACCCAAAGCTTCCCGATTGAGGAATTGGTGAAGATTTACAAACATCTTGATGGGATGGGATTCCTATACGAGGATATCGTAATGCGGTTCCAAAATTGCTGATCGGCGTAGACAACTTGCGTTTGTCACTTCCATTGAAGGCTCGTGAAGGAATGAATGGCGCACCAGTAGCTGTCAAGACGCGTCTGGGATGGTGCATCTATGGCGGTCGACGAGATCAAGAACGATCAGATTACAGCTATCACATCTGTGAGTGTGGTGGTGAAGCAGGTTTCGAATCGTCATTGAGGAAATACTTCTCCTTCGAACAAACAGGAATAAAGCCTTCAACGACAATCATGTCCGACGAAGACAAGCGATCGCAACGCATACTGGAGGAGACTACCAAACGGATTGGAAACCGTTTTGAGTGTGGACTACTGTGAAAGTACGAGGGAGTAGAGCTCCCGGATAGTTACCCGATGGCTATAAAACGATTATAGTGTTTGGAACGCAGAATGGCCAAACATGAGATGCTAAAACAGAACATTATGCAACAAATCGACGAATATCAGATAAAAGGCTATGCTCATCTAGTTTCCGAGGACGAAAAGTCAGATGTAGACCCTCGTCGGACCTGGTTCCTTCCCTAAGGAGCGGTAACGAATCCCAACAAACCAGGGAAGGTGCGCCTGATATGGGACGCATCCGCAAAAGTAGACGGCATTTCCCTAAATTCGGTACTACTCAAAGATCCAGATCTGGTAACTCCTCTGTGTTTCGTCATATTCCGATTTCGCCAACATTCGGTGGCGGTAAGTGCGGACTTGAAAGAAATGTTCCATCAAATCTACATAAGGGAAGCAGACCGTTCAGCTCAAAGCTTTCTCTTCCGATCGGACCCTTTGGACGAACCGCAAATATTTCGAATGGACGTTGCTACCTTTGGTGCAACATGTTCGCCAGCCATTGCACAACACGTCAAGAACACAAATGCAAAGGACTTCGAAAAGGATCATTCGCGGACCGTAGAAGGAATAGTATTCAGCCACTATGTAGATGACTATCTCGATAGTTTTGCAACTGAAGACGAGGCAAAGGAAGTTGCGGCAAAAATTCGAGAGATCCACAGAAGCGGTGGTTTTGAACTTCGCAACTGGTGCAGTAATAGGGAGGAGATTCTTCGTCACCTAGGAGCAGAGATGCCAGATTATTTTCATCAAAAATCTGTATCAATACAGATTTTTCTGTATCGCCGTGTTTGAAGGTACCTATAGCAGACACCGGGAGTCCTAGATTTGCGTTGCGTTGCGTTGCGTTGTAACGGAGTAATTCGTAGATTGCATACTGAAAGTTGTCATGTTAAAACTTTAATACTCCTATTCTAATTGCTTATGGAATGCTATTTGGGAAGGAACAGCTATCCAATCAGAGGTTGAAGTAAAAAAGACATGAAAACTTCCATTGCCGGCCACGTCCATCTTCTCCGTTACGAGGATAGGAAAGGATGTGATGATATGACACCTACTTTACAAGAGGTCAGCGACTCACCGACACTCCCATAGGTGTCAAGGAGTTAGATATTTGGAAAGGGTTGATTGGGGATTCACTATAAGCGAGTGATGCGGCAAGATTCAGATTGTGTAAGTGTATTTGAGTGGATCATGTAGATGTGTTGATGTGAGTGTAAGTGATTTTTTTAATACCGACGTTGGGAGTGACATAGCTAAGAAATTTGTCACTCCATGGGCCTTTTTGCTTCCGGGATGGGGCACAGGCATTTGGACCATGTGTCCTGGCTAACAAGCCTAGGCTTAAGCGCCATTGATCGCTCTCTGAAACGATAAGAAACACGATATGTGGATGGGAAGGGATAATAGGGAAGGGATGATATCTATTTATCGAGATGCCAGCGACTCACCGACGCTCTTGTAAATAGAAAGGAAATAGGATTTTGGAACTGGAATGGTCTGGAAGTTAGTATAATTAATTTATGCGATATTACAGCATTTAAAATATGTTAAACTAGCTGTCCCCGGCAAACTTTGTCTTGCCTACTGCGTTTTTTGACGTTTGAAGTCCCTAGCCAAGCGCCCAAGTCCCCGTTCAAAATGTATGAAAACCCGATTTTCAAAAACTCTCAATTTTCCCATGTATTAGGCCTCATAAACCTTCCTTGGGTGAAAACTAACAGAACAAAACTTAGACGACCCAAATCTGACCACCCGTTCGCAAGTTATGCGCGGTCCCACGTATGCCACTGCATTTTTATATATATAGATAGATAAAATGATATATGAAACAATCTCACTAAATATTGTAAAGGCGATGGCAAATCCTCTGGTCTGCATGAACTACCATTTTGCACTCCAGAAGTGTTCGGCTACGAAATGTTGAATATTTTCTCCTGTTGTTTGACAAAGTATAATAGCTGCACACACGTTCATCCACAGATATTCGTAATCTTCCAACACTGATGACATTATATGCAACCGTAATGGAATAAAATCAGCGAACCCTTTACACTTTTCACAAGCGCATTGCAATATGGATGACGTAGTGCCAAACTGATAACGAAACCACGGAGACCGGTGACGTCAAATCAAACGTGGAAATCAAAACCGTCCATTTACGGTAAAGCTTTTATTCTAAATCCGGATTCGCAGATACGGCAAAAAAAAAAACGCAACAGAAATAACTACATAAAAAGACCGGATGGCGATCGAGTACTTGTCGATTTTCCACACCGTTTAAAAAAATTCACGTAAAACCACTGAAAAGATCTCGCCAATACAATTGACCCACAGGGTGAAAACAATTCCTCAATGGCAAAATCTTCTAAATTCTAGAGCATCAGTAGAATGGATTCCCGCCGTTTGTTCACTGTAGAATTCTCAGATGCATTGCACTCGAATTTTCCCTCGATGACCGACACTGGCAGATGCATTTTCGTATCCAAGTCGGTATTTTCACACTTGCGTTTTCGTTGAATTGAAAAAAAAAACCCAGATTAATCCACCTAGTGGTGATAGTGCCTTTCTCGTCGAATATGTATTCATGATCCTTCCATCGACGTTAGCCAAATCCTGAGAACACTTTAAAAAGAAAAGCAACAATGTTAACAAAGCCATCATAGATTTGGGAAACTTATTGATGGCACACATTCCGATGTTACGTTCAACGACAAAACAGAGCTGACAAATATCAGACCTCTAGTTGACTACTTGACTACCTTAGCTTTATTCAAAATCACAGATCATTTACGATCTTCGACAAAGTTTTTTTCAGCACACTTTAGGCTATATTTTATTATTCTTGGTTCCACGATTCATGTATGTAAAAGTTGACCTCCTTATGAAAAATAAAATGCAGAGAAGGGAAATTATCCTTTCAAATATCTATCTCAATGAGAAGAGCGAGGGCTTAGCCGCACCCAAATTGAGAGCAGTTATTTACACACCACAAATTTACACCGCAGGAATCTGAAATGGTGTGATTTGATGAGATCACTTTGGTCACGATTTTGATCTCTTGCATATATGAAGACATCGACAATTTCTTAACTTTCAATCTTACACAACGTTTACCAGGCTATAAAACAAACCCACGATTTGATCTATCGCTAACATTGATTTTGTTTACTAATGTGTCGCATGCATAGGTTCGGACTTTTATATTTGACCACTTACTACGGGACAGCCAAAATCGGTTCCCGAAATCGACCTGTTATCCCAAATATGGTCTGACTCTATTTTCTTGCTAACCGTTCACCATGTTACCGTAAATTAGATCCCTAATGTGGTCTTAGCCCACTTCATTGATTACTGGTCACCAGGTTATCAAAAAAGCCGTGATTTTATGTGTCGCATTCATGGGTTTAGTTCACTTCTACATGTGGCCACTTCCGGAGGGACACAATGAACCGGTTCCGGAACACTACCGGTTCAGATATGGTTTGAAACTATTTTCTTGCTAACCTTTCATCAGGTCATCAAAAAAGTCGCACTTTGATGTGTCGCATGCATGGCTTTGGTTCACTTTTATATTTGGCCACTTCCGGCAGGTCACCCGGAATTGGTTCCGGAATACTACCGACAGACCCCAATGTGGTCTGGGCCTACTTTTCATATAACCGGTCATCAGGTTATTGAAAAGGCTGTTATTTGATGTGTCGCATGCATGGGTTTGGTTCACTATTATATTTAGCCACTTCGGCGGGACACACGGAACCGGTTCCGGAACACTACCGGTTCAGGTATGGTCTATTTTCTTGCCAACCGTTATTAGGTCTATTTTCTTGCCAACCGTTAATTAGGTTATCAAAAAAGCCGCGCTTAGATGTGTCGCATGCATGGGTTTGGTTAACTATTATATTTTGGCCACTTCCGGCGGGGCATCCGGAACCGGTTCCGGAACATTACCGGTTCAGATATGGTCTGAGACTATTTTCTTGCTAACCGTTCATCATGTTATTGAAAACGCCGCAGTTTGATGTGTCGTATGTATGGGTTCGGTGCATTTTCATGTCTGGCCCCTTCCAGGGGTACCAGTCCGGAACACCTAAATGACCATAACTCCGGAACGGCTGGACCGATCCGAACCATTTTCAATACGAAACAATGGGATCAGATTCCGCGTCGAATGAACCGTCGGTCATTAATATCGGTTGAGGTTTACTGCCAAAAAGTTTGAGTTTTTTTGTCCACACACATACACACATACACACACACACATACACACATACATACACACAGACATCACCTCAATTCGTCGAGCTGAGTCGATTGGTATATGTGACTCGACCCTCCGAGCTTTCTATCAAAAAGTCATTTTTGGAGTGAACATATAGCCTTTCCAGTACACCTAGTGTACGAGAAAGGCAAAACCCAGACACCGGGAGTCCTAGATTTCAATAGAAACTAACAAAAATGTACTACTTTTTGACGATTTTAAATTTTTACTGGTATTTATTTTTCTAAAACATGTGTAAAAATGTACAAATTTTCATAAATTCTTCAAAGTTTAAGCAGCAATTTACAAAGTTTTGATTGAGTTCATTGAAAATTACTTCAAATTTTATGCTTTCTGTAGAAATTTGTATCACATTTCAAATATCTGTATTTTTCAGTACTCTGTATTTTGTCTGTATGGAAGGTTAAAAATCTGTATATGTATTACAGAAAAATCTGTATATCTGGCATCTCTGCCTAGGAGAATCAGTTCCAAAACCGGAGAAGCAGCTAAGTTTCGACAATCAAGTACAGTCAGAACGCGTCCTGGGAATGCGTTGGATGACGGAGGCCGATGAGTTCTACTTCTCTGCAACAAGGCGAAATGAAATTGCTGCCATAATAGCAAGTGATGTGATGCCAACGAAACGTCAAATTCTTAGGTGCGTAATGTCACTCTACGATCCCCTCGGACGTCTGGACGATTCAAAACGTCTGGAGGCTTGGAATAAGCTGGGATGAAATGGTGGACGATAGACTATTTGAACAAGTGGCAGCATTGGACTACTATGATCGATCATATCAACGACCTTCGTATCCCTCGGAGCTATTTTCGAAAGGCAGGAGCCGAAGCTTTTCAGAAAGTTCAGTAACATACCTTCGTTGATGCTGGTCGCGACGCTTGTGCTTGCGTTTCGTATTTCCGGATTGTCAACGAAGAAGGTGAAGTGGAAATTGCATTAGTGTCAGCTAAACCCAAGGTCGTCCCACTGAAACCTGTGACGATCCCTCGGTTAGAGCTTCAAGCTTGTGTACTTGGCGCGCGACTTGCAAAGTATATCGCTGACGGACACTCAATCGTCATCGACCGGCGCTTCTTTTGGTGCGACTCTAGTTCCGCCTTGAGCTGGATTAATGCAGATCCCCGTAAATACAGTCCATACGTTTCCTTCCGCGTGGCTGAGATTCTAGAATCAACATGGCGATGGGTAGCATCTGAAGATAACCCGGCTGATGAGGCTAAAAAATGGGGAGCCGGACCATCCTTCAAATCAAATTTGGTATACAGGACCAGATTTCTTGTATCTTCCTGAATGCGAATGGACAAAAGCAAAATCCGAAACCGCTGGAGAGGAAGAATTACGAGCATGCTATCTACATCGGGAACAACAAACTCTACAGTGCATTGTAGACATCAGCAGGTTCTCCAAGTGGACGCATCTACAGCGCACTATGGCCTACGTCCACAGATTTATCCATAACTGTCGTTATAAAAGCTGACATACTGGGCCACTGACGAAATCCGATCTGCAAAGAGGTGAAAATTCGATTTTCCGGATGGTTCAATGGCAGTCATATCGCGATGAGATGATAACGTTGACTACCAACCACCTGTTACCATCAAACCAGCAACGCGCTTTGGAAAAGTCTAGTACACGGTAGAAAATCTGCACTCTGATATGAACATATTGGCACTTCAATTCGCACTACTGTCCAAACAGTTTGTTATCATCTAAATATCATTTGAAAAAGAACATCCAATGCCTCTTCAGTTTTACTGGAAGTGCACTTCAATTCATTGTTGACAATGTTTTGATTTCAAAATAAAAAATAAAAAAAAAGTGTACCCCCGCAACACCAAGATTCGATACCAGGACCTTGAGAGTTACGATTTTCTGCTTTACCACTACACTAATTCACATCTGATAACGAGGTGCGATTCGAAGCGAAACACTTTCTACCACCTGTCATCTTTATTTACTTTCATGCCCAAAACAGTCATTACCAACTCAACAGCTTTTCACTTTGGATTGTGTTACTTTGTATATTCTTTATTACACCAACGAACCTAACCTCAAAATGTCTAACAATTCTCATGTCATTTTGACAGATGTAACATGAGCATGAAAAGGACGACAACAAAATCGATAAAGTAGAATATATGACCCGTCCTTTTCGTGCATGTGTGTTGTTTGTCAAAATGACCTGAGAAGTGTCAAACATTTTCATGGCTAGCTTTGTTGGCGTAATGAAGAATTAGTGCAAATCGAAGTGATTTTCAATTGATTTCTTCGGTGGGTTTGTTTTGGTTCTCAAATCAAAACTGACAGCATTGCGATTTGAAAGGAAAAGAATTTCTGATCATGTTGATTGGGACGTTGAATAGTTAAGGGATTTTTCCCTTACATCTAGCGTGCAGAATTTTTACCGTGTAGCCTCTATAAGATGACGCCAGTGCTGGATGAAAATCAGGTTCTTCGTGTGGATGGAAGACTCGCTTCGGCTCAGTGTGCTTCTACAGACGTCAAATTTCCCATAATCCTCCCAAGATCACACCGTTTAACATCACTTTTGATCGATCATCTGCATCGTCAACTCAACCATGGCAACAATGAGACCTTGGTGAATGAGATAAAGCAGAAGTACAGTATTCCAAAACTGCGAGCGTTGGTAAGTTCCGTAGTGTTTCGTTGCCTGTTCTGCAGAATACGAAAGGCTCGCCCAGTTGTTCCACAAATGGCATTGCTACCCCAAGCAAGACTTTCACCATTTACGCGCCCGTTCAGCTATGTTGGACTTGATTATTTCGGTCCGCTTCTTGTGAAAGTGGGGCGTAGTCAAGTGAAAAGGTGGATTGCACTTTTTACATGTATGACATCGTATGTTTGCTCTAACTGCGCGTAGTACGCTTCTATCTTGTCATCAGGTGAAGAAACGTCCCTTAACTCTCAACATTTACATCCTTTCGTTGATCGGCTGCCACCAGATCACACGTTGTCGCATCTTTCCCAACACTAAACAGTTACAGAGCTGTATTCCTGAAAATTGTCGTCACGTTAACATCTGATCCGCTGTCCAGCGCAGTATGTCCGACGTAGGATTTGGAGAAAAATCGATTGTCGCGTGTGGGGAAACTTCGGGTTTCTACCGCGTTGACAATAAACTGTGAGCGTGTGTGCATCCATATTTGGAAGATTTTTTTTGTCGAGTAGTTATCTGTTGTTCCTTGCGTCGTACTGATTTTAATAAAACAAAAACCTTGCTGTTCCTAATATATTTTTTTTTAAATTTTTAACTCTTTCCAGATATCGAATACAGATCTTACCTTATGTGCTGGACTTAGAGATTTCTAGGTGCCAATAACGGAAAAAGCTAGATCATATATCTTACAGCACAGTTCCCACGCCAGAAGTCACTTCCAACCTGAGCAATCATTATTAATAAAGCACAGTCATAAACGACAGTCCAGCTTCTTTTGTATGGCGGCACGGCGGCACGGCAGCGTGATCCTACGGTGAAGTATAATCAAACAGTCCAAGATAGGCAGCGGGTACCACAACAACAGGAGTTTAATCGCGCAAATTCAATAAATTACCAACAATCGTGCTAGACAACTTCATTAGAAATCACTTCTTGCCGACTCTTTTGTAGCCAACCTCCGCCAATGACGACGACCACTACAGTAGGTTCCCCTGTAATAAATTACTATCGCACACCGGGTACCTTCCACTAACCTCATTAATCTTAAATTGAAGCATTAATCTACAATTAAATTAGTACAAGATAATGACGGAGTGCAGACACTGCTCTGGTAGGCTGCAACAGCAGAAGCAGCAGCCGTACTCAAGCCCTATGAACAGAGGGGTCCCATTCAATCATAATCTCCCGCAAGACTGGAGCCCGGAGAGCAGCAGGACGCGAGATGCAAGTACCCCCAATCTCGAAGCGTATACGTATAACTCAGTTGCAAATTTGCAGGCACTTCTGCTCTCCGGAACGAGCCTACATAGAAAAAGCGAATCTGCCTGCGCTGGCGCTGCTGCTGTACTTATGTTGAGGGCACCATTCATTAAATATGATGATCCAATCCGCCATTCGCGATACTTGGTTGTAATTTGTGCGGAGTATAGTACGACTGTGTACTACACTGCATTTACCCATTTTTGTGCTGTGTGATATATGATTTATAAGGGAATGAACATCAAACGAAATCAACGAAATGGGATGGTCTCTTCTCGTATCGTTATCTCTATGATAAACCGGTGAAGTAGTGCGTGAAATAGGGGAAAAGTAAGGGAGAAAGCCATTCGACATTCCATTCATTGCGGCTCTGATAAAAAAGGTGGTAACATTTCAATTTCATGGAGAATACTTATTCTGCATTTTTCGTAGCAGTAATCACGGAAAACGGCTAGGCACATAATTACACCTACATAAGAAGATAAACTCAAGCATGTTTTAAATGTGGACATAATGGGACAATGAACCAAATTAGTTTTAGACAGTCGAGCGGGTTTAACCTGCGGAGGACGATCTGCGGACCCTACGCAGAGTGCGGAACTGGAGATAAACAGCCATGGACCGAGTGGAATGGAGACGGCTACTATGTACAGCAGAGTCCACCCCGGCCTTAGCCTGATCGGTAAGGTAAGTAAGCGGGTTTAACCTTAAGCATGATAGGTATTATGTATCCGCTAAGTGAAGATTGATTTTGGTCAATTTTTGAATCACGATACAAATACTTTGGGCTGACAAGTTCCTGCCCTCACAAGTTCCTATCTTATGCTTCACGGGTCAATCAATGACAAAGTCCGCCAGCTAAGAGTTGTGTACTTAGCTGGTAGTGCAGCCTGAATACTGTTGTCCTTTCGACTTCGGCTCATTGAGATGGTACGTACCAAGTGTCTGTCCACCAAGGACGCATGGGTTAAACAGCGTCTGATCTGGCATCCTGCGGCTGAGTATGAACTGCTCTTTCTCCAGAATCTATACCTAAGGTGGTAGTCCCACCACGGTGGATAGGAGACCTTTAACCAACAACCTACTGTTCTCGAAACCTAAAAACCGTTACAGAAACCGAAAATGAAAGGTTCGGTCCTCTGCGCCACCAAGGGTACTGAGGACTGAAAGCATTAGTAAGTAGCTACATAATACTTTGTAAAAACAAAAATAAATCTCATACCGCTTTTCTCATCACGTGAAACCAGTTTAGGTAAGTTCACACTGCTTACTATACATGCCTCACAGCGTGTAGAAAATATTCGATATAGGGTCACCGTACCATTATTAGTCTCACGCTTCCAAATTCATCATTTAAATAAAAAGCTAGTAAGAATCGACTGAAATGCTTAACTGTGAACTTTTAGTGGCTACGCACTCTTTATTCTTAGAACGGGTTTATAATTTATCCGTTAGGATAAACACTGCGTAGCCACCAAAAGTTCACATTAAAAAATGAATCAAATATCGCTGCAATCCTTTATTTAGAGTAGGATCAAAATGGGAGCATATTTGTTTAGAGAACCTGTACCCTATGTACCTAAACACTCTCAGATTCATTGGCTGGCAATAGATGGATCACCAAGCAACCGCCACGGCAGAATGCCAGTGACACGACGCACCACCACAAACCGAAGAAAGGCAAAAGAATTTCCATTTATTTTCTCAGCTCCACTGAATGTTATTAATGGTGTTGTGCTTTTTAATCAAATTTTCCTTCGATGATGGCATTATTGCTCAACCATGTTGGAGCATATCGAGAATGCTCTCCTGACGTGTACACTGTACAGGGGAAAACCAATCTTAGGCTGAGGACCTGAGAATATAGCAACTCGAGAGAACGCAGGGGAGAGCTGTCACCCCCAATAAATTTCCATTTACTCTGTTTTTGCTTTTGGTTTGGAATCACATTATGCTGTGATGAATTTCAAAGAACAATGATTTAATTCCTATAGCAATTCTCACCGTTTGCTGGTACTCTGTGTTAGAATATGCATACATTTGTAGACAGCAGTGCTATATGAAGTTGCTTTCAATCTATTTTTACAATTATAGAAGTTCAAGTGTGCAAATAGATGCAAGACCATACTGTGAGTAGGGTGGCCCACACTTATATAAAAAACAAAAAATTCGAAAAATGCCAAGTTTACCTCCCAAATCAGTTGTTTCAGACTCCCAGAAGCTACGTTCATTGAACAAAATCGGTTGAGCCTAAGGGGGCGTTCAAAACGCTTGAAGTTTGTATGGGAAAACTTGGCCAAATTTATGCAGAAATTTTAAGTTTTCGAATTTTGCCGCTAGGTGGCGCTGTAAGCGTTCAATAATCAAACCCTTTGGTATTATTGTAGGTGACTATATGCCAAACAACCGCGAAGTGATCCGACGCCTGTGAAAAAAGTTATATCCTAGGCAAAATGAGGCAAAGTATTGAGATTTCATTATTGATATTATTCATTTGCATGTATTGGAAAAACAACAATAAAGTTTATCCTCACTTTACCAAGGCACTATGGGCCAGAAATCAAAATTTCGCGACAAAAGTAAAAAAAAATGTTTTTCTCAGAACAAAAAAATTTCATATTTGTATGATTGTTTGGGCTATGTTTGATTATATACCGACTGATTTTTTTCGATTTGTAACAAAATTGTATCGTTTTTTGTATGGGAAAACTTCTTATAAGCGAAAATTCTCGATTTTAAGCAATATTAAGAAAAATGTGATTTGTGGTGAAAAATGTGCCCAACAAATATAGCGCCTACATTTCCTAGAAGTAAATTTAATATATTTTGCATATTTGGTGCACAAACTGCGATGCGTTTAAGTTTAAAAATAAATTTTACAATATCTACTCAAATTATGCGGTTTATTTTCCAATGTGTTCAAAAAGTAGGAGTATTCGACCGTATTCGACATGCAACCGGTCTAGGATGCTAGTTTAGACTCTTCCTTTTTTAGTGCTTGCGGACTTTTTTGCGGGAATTTGCGGGAAACCAAGTTAGAGTGATTCTAGTGCTCGCTTAAATTTTACAATATTTCACGCTGTGCTTCAATAATCATCCACTCTTGCCATTACGACACAATGACTTTATGGCTTGCGAAACAATGTACATAGCATCAAACAACTATCATCCTGGAAGATTTTGTTTCAGATATAAATGTGATTATAAGCTTTTGAATCTATTTTTTTTTTATTCTTTTATTTATTTAAAAGGCTCATGCGCCGTTAAGCATTGCAGAGCCGAAATGGTAAAATTATATAAAATAACAAAACTATTTGTTGCTCTTTCGAGCGGATTTTTTTGGTCTCAGCTCCGTCGAGCCTGATGCTACAAACTGAGCCCGTCGTTCACTCGCCCGATCCTTACCGCTGCTGTTGGGAAGTGCGTCGATCATAACCGACAATTTGGCGATATTTTCACTGAAATTCTCCAAACCAAACTGCTCTGCCGCTCTGTCCATTTCCTACAAACGTTCCACGCCAAATTGCTCCATGTATTTGGCTGCCTTCGAAGTTACTTCTTTCTCCGTTGGTTCCATACTGTTTTGAGGTTCTATTTCTTCTTCCACTATCTCAATGATGTCTCCGTCGATGGAGTCTGTCCTGCTCGATACCGCTGCTACTCCTGTTTCCACCACTCCAGCATAAGTATTCTTATGGCATTTGGCTTGTTCCCGTTTCTTCATTGTCGACGGACAAGTATTCCTTTTGTGCCCTTCCAATTGACAAGAAAAGCACTTTCCCTTGAGTCCATCGTAGAAGATATTCGCCTTCCATTCGCCGACATCCAAAGCAGGAGGTATATCGGTACTGATCTCCATATATACCCCTCGCACACCAGTAAACAGGTGATCAAGGCCTAGTCCAGATGGAAACTTCTCCCGCGTCGTCCGGTGTATTTTTCCGTACTTTCTCAGTGCCGCAATCAACTGCTCGTCGTCCACCTCCGGAGGGATATCGAATGCCCGTACATACTGCACATACAGGGGATACTCAAAATAACTGGGATAGGTAAAATTTTCACTTTTCAAAAAATGTTCAACTCGCTGTAACTTTTCGAAAATTGCATCAAATATTCTCAAATTTTTACTGTAAGTTCATCAACTAGTTGTGTATCAGTGGTCAAAATTTGGAAAAGATCGAGCCATTCTACACGAAATTATAAAGGTTCTAGAAAAAGGTATAATTATCCGATGGCCAACTTTGAGCTGTTATATCTCCGGATTCAATGAACCGAATGCAATGAAATTTTTAACATTTATGACTTATATAATGAGCTATTAAAAACTTTTGACTAAACTTAAAATTCTTAACACGAAAGAAAATTATTACGATTGGATTATTTTTCCAATATACAACCAACTTATCCAAAACTTCATCATCGTTTCAAAATTCGAGATAGTAATTATAGTTCATTTAAATTCCCTCTAATTGACTTTAATATGAATATGTTTTGAAAGGAAGTAACAAAATAATCGTCATTAAATTGAGAAAGTAATGGGATGCATATGAAAAATAGATAAATTTACTAAAAAAACATACATTTATTCTAACCGTCATAACTTTTTTTCTTATTAATAATTTCAAATTAAGTAAACTGTTTTTCAAAGATCATTATATTGATCATAAATGATCAAAATTTCATTGCATTCGGTTAATTAAATCCGGACATATAACAGCTCAAAGTTGGCTATCGGATAATTATACCTTTTTCTAGAATCTTTATAACTTCGTGTAGAATGGTCCGAACTTTTCCAAATTTTGACCACTGATACACAACTAGTTGATGAACTTACAGTAAAAATTTGAGAGTATTTGATGCCCTTTTTGAAAAGTTACAGCGAGTTGAACATTTCTTGAAAAGTGAAAATTTTACCTGTCCCAGTTATTTTGAGTATCCCCTGTAAATTCCGGCCGTGAACATTCGGATTTCCACCGATTCACCACTCGCATAGAGAAACTTCACACCATCTTTATTCCTTTGCAGGGCCACCTGCATTGCATCCTCCGACTTGTATTTGATGTACAAGCTCTTATTAGATCCCAGCTTATATACTGCTTCCACGCTCATTGGATCGGAATCCAATTTTGTCACGAAACCAGCGATTTCAGCCCTGGTGCGAACGGTTGATTTAAAGTTTCTGTCACGCGTTTTCTCGTTTCCGTGTGATTTTCGGCTGGAGTAGTTAGTTTTACAAAAGTGTTTAGGAAATGACAATTAAGTTTTTCCTGTCGTGTATTCGCGGATCTTTTATTTCGGCGGTCGTAATTTGAATTTAGTTGCGGTACGGTTGGGGCTACACCTTCGAGCCTACAGCTGCTGCTTTCTTAATGTGGACCTCAAGAAGATTGATTGGGGTCTCCAGTTAGCCTAGTGGTTAAGGCTATGGATCGCCAATCCGGAGACGGCGGGTTCGATTCCCGTTCAAGTCTGGGAAATTTTCTCGACTGCCTGGGCATAGTGTATCATTGTACTTGCCTCACAATATACAAATTCATGCAATGGCAGGCAAAGAAAGCCCTTCAATTAATAACTGTGGAAGTGCTCAAAGAACACTAAGTTGAAGCGAGGCAGGCCTAGCCCCAGTGGGGACGTTGAGCCACGAAGAAGAAGAAGAAGAAGAAGATTGATTGTCTTTTTTCGATAAATGTGAACGAGGCACATGTAGAGTATTTGTCGGTTGTGATTCTGAACAGTTTTTGGACGTATCGCGGTGATTTTATCTTGGTGCCCTAATGCCTTCTGTGTGTGGTTAAGCAGTGAAGTCAATAAGACCGAAAGGGGAAAGAAAAAAGTGAAGTGAAGTTTCTGTGCATTCTTGAATCTGTTTTAAACCTCATTGAATGCTGTCAATTCCGGAAGCAAATTTGGTCTAAATTTCTGAACATTCAGTTCACTCACAAAGAGAATCGACATTTCGCTAACCAGGATAGTATACCGGTATGGGCGAACTTGCTGTTCTTTTTTTCTATGAAGTTTTGTCACGAAATGACATTTCCTGCGAAACATCCGGAATGGTAACGAATACATAAGGAAAGGAACTGCATGATGGTATTGCTGTGTGCCTTCAAGATGCAAACGGTGCCCAAATGCGCTTCAAACGCGGTAACACATGTTACCAAAGGCAACGTAGCAACCATAGCTAATATCACCGCCAACCTAGGATTCGAAAGCTCCCACTGACATCGGGTTACTTGTTAGAAAATCTTATCGCATTTGATATTTGCATTTTGAATGCACACAGCAATAATATGTGGGTAACTCGATTTGGTACTGTAATTTTATCGTTATAATTTTTGATAATTTTGAAATATGTATTCCTGTAATAATGGGAGGGATAAGTATTTTCTTTTCGTTTCAGAGAGCGAGTAAAGGCGCTTAAGCCTAGGCATAAGGGCCAGGGCATAAGGGGTAAATACCTGTGTCCCATCCCAGGATTCCAAGGACCAAGGAGTGACATTAACCTTCTTAGTAACGTTACTCCCACCGTTAATATTTCATATTCATGCTTCGTATACGGAACGGTAGGTACGATATGTCCCCGTTCTTTGATTTCAATAACAATAACAACGCTGCACAGTAGGCCTGGCTGCTTTAATGTTTGTAATACATCACAGATGTGCTGCAAGGATTAATATTGACAAGAAAAATGATGGAATTAGTCGATTCCATCATTTTCCAGGATTCTTTCAATGAATGGCTGTGTATGTGTAGACTAGACTAGACTAGACTAGAAACCAGCGATTTCGGCCCAGGACGGTCGTGGTGCACCGAGCGGGAACACAAACTTCACCGTGTTGGTGATAATTTTTTGTTTGTCCATTTCATTGCTGTAGGACACAGGCGATGTACCGAAGGTCAAACAAAGCACACACAGCAGAACAGAAACTGCTTTTAAATCTAGACCACACACGTACTCAATGTGCAATGTTTCGTTATATCAATCCGTGTGATCAATTAGAATTTTAAATTAACTCAAGTGAGCTCAATATCCAATTATCCGGGTCCATTAGAGCAATAAAAGCTCAGAAGAGGGTCAGGTGCCAGTCGCTCTCGGGGGGAAGAGCAACTGACAAAGTACCGGGGCTGGGATCGAACCCATGACCATCCGCTTACGGAGCGAACGTGTGGACCACTACACCACGGGCCCCGGCAGTACAAGTAAAGTACAAGTAAAGAACAAGTGAAGTACAAGTAAATCACAAGTAAAGTAAAGTACAAGTGAAGTACAAGTAAAGTACAAGTGGAGTACAAGTTAAGTTAAGTACAAGTGAAGTACAAGTAAAGTACAAGTAAAGAACAAGTAAAGAATAAGTAAACTACAAGTAAAGCACAAGTAAAATACAAGTAAAGTACATGTAAAGCACAAGCAAAGTACAAGTGAAGTACAAGTAAAGAACAAATAAAGAACAAGTAAAGTACAAGTACAAGTAAATTACAAGTAAAGTACAATTAAAGTACAAGTAAAGTCCAAGTGTCAATAAAGAAAATAAAGATAAAAAAATAAATTAAGTACAATTATATCACTAGTAAAGTACAAGTAAAACACAAGTTAAGTACAAGTAAAGTATAAGTAAAGTACAAGTAAAGTACATGTAAAGTACTAATAAAATACAAGTAAAGTACAATTAAAGTACAAGCTAAGTACAAGTTAAGTACAAGTTAAGTACAAGTTAAGTACAAGTAAAGTACAAGTAAAGTACAAAAGAGTCCAGGTGGGGATGGAAATGCGCAATACACAATGAATGCTGCTATTTCTATAGCTTATGAAATTTCCATGAAAATCATATGAAAATTTTAGTGCAAATACTAAACATAATGAAGAATCGGGAAATATCAAGAATCTCTTTATAAAAAATTGGCAAATGCTCTCAAAGAAAAAGAAATTTAAATAAGAAAAAAAAACAAAAAAGAAGCATGAGGAAGAAAAGAAGATGTGCAAAAAAAGGGAAAGCCTAGAATGACAAACCAATTCACTAATACTGGCCTCCAATCGTCCGAAATTTGAACCATAACGGTTAATCAGCTCCAACGTCATAGATCAATCACATAATGAGCACAATGGAGATATGTAATCTGGGGATACTGCTGACTTGGCGTACCATCCGAACGGTAGGTATATTGGTTTGCATGATCAGCATTGGGGAATGTGTCAGCATCAATAAATATTTTCGAAGAAAGCAAACGCCAAACAGCAGCGCACCCTTGTTTACAAATTTATTGGCCCATGTGACAGCAGCGTACCGCGCCCGTCCTCCAACCGTCAACCAAGCTGAAGCGGGTGCCCGCTGGAGGGGGATATTTAATGGGACTTTTTGGTCGCGTGTAACTTGGCGAAACCGCGCGCATACCATCATCCCGTTTCGGTTCCATGTTCCATTCCTGGTGTGGCGCGGTTCGTTTGGTTGACTTTTAGCGTCTAATGAGCCGTGAGTTTTCTGAACCGGGGAGAGTGCGGTATGCGACAATTGGTTTATCCTTAAATATTTCGGGCAATAATTTAGAGATCATCCAGTGCGGCGGAAAAGTCCATTCGGAGCAAGAGCAGAAGCGAGTGGTTTTGCCGAGTAACAACAGCCGCAGCAGCAGCAGCTCAGTGCCAGAATGAACAATTGAGTGCGGGAAGTCGTAAATTGAAGATAGGCCAAGCTGGTACGCGCTTGGGATGACACCAGAAGGCCTTAACGGCATATTTCAATCACCAGATGTTAATGAGTTACGAGCGCCGCTGGAGGTAATTTAAATTCTTAATGTTGATTTATAAAAGTTACTTCCAATGGTTAACGAGGTTTCAGTTTGCGTCAGATAGCCATAAATATGCTTCCCTGTTGGATGTATTGCGATTCAAGAAATGAGGAACATATTTTAATGATTTCTTGCTCTGCAGAAGAAAGATTGATGTAATTTTGCTAGAAATTGAAAAGGTTTCACAATGTTTTACCACGTTGCAGCGCCAATGATTAGTACAGTATGGTGTCAATGTGATTGTAAGTTTATATTTATATGTTTCATGACAGCTGGATTTTGGAACTCTACTAAAATTAGGGAATATCAAAAATGTGGTTTTATTGTTCCTAGCTAAGGCTTTTTTTTAAATGATATTGCGTCTTGTACAATTCAAAATTATATTAATCTAAACTTATGTTAATAATCATCAGAAAAATCGTGAATGCATTTATGCTAACGTGCTGTGCTACATTTGCTAACAGGTCTTTTTTGTTATAGTTATTTTTGGAATTTCTCATCGTAATAGTCTGTTTTACCTCACGCAAATCTGACAGGAAAAGGCCCACTTTCCCACACCAAAATAACAGTGCTGTAATGGTTCATTACAGCACTGATTTGCGTTGCGTAATGAACCATTACAGCACTGTTTTCAGTTTTGATCAACTGCTTGATGCTTTCCGGACGCAGTTTTGAAAAATTGTGACAACTGGGCAGTATAACCTGTTATGATCACATTTTCTTAAACATGGCTTTGAACATCAGTGTGCAGCTTGATGAAAAAGTTTTGTTTAAAACTATCCTAAAGGGTAATTTATGAAATTGCAAAAAACATTGAACGCAACTCGGTGCAGAACTCGATTTTTCCAGCACTCGTCGTAATTATCCAACTCGGCAAGCCTCGTTGGATAAATGTACTACTCGTGCTGTAAAAATCGTCATTCTGCACATTGTTGCGTAAACTACTATTACTGTTCCTAGGGCTACCAAGAACAGAGCATGCCCTGATTTTGGAAATGTCTCAATTGCTTGCGATCTGATGCCAGAATCATTGAAATACGTTCCGTGATGAAGCCGTGCTAGTGCTTCTATCTAAAACTGTCGACCTGTGCTGAATATAGTCATACCATTTGGTCATGTTATCATGGTGTGTACTCATGTCGTCTATAACAAGTAGCTTGTTATCTATTCAATTTATAAGAACAAGTGATGGGCGTAACATGCTCCATCGAACACATCATGCCTCCCAGCTATCACTCCCTCTGCCATAATTTTCTCGTTACCACCTGAATTATGTGCGTATCTTCAAAGTCAAAGGTATCACCTCCATATCCTCCATCATGGGAAAAATATTGCCTGCCATAACTCAACACATTGTATCTAACGATCGATCCCACTTTCTCCCCGCCACGCCACACGGAAGCAACAACTGCCTGCCTGATGGGCAATTCCCAAAAGCTCACGGCAATTGAACGGCATGAAACCGAATTCGAATGCATAAATTAACTGCTGAAAAATTGGCCTCTATAAAAATGAATTATTTGCCATCATTTACCAAACAACTGCGGTGCGATCCTAGCTCCTGATGGCCCACTGTTACGCACTATGCCACCAGTTTACCAGGTTCAACAAATGTATGGAAAGCACTGGAGCTAGCGACGATATAAATCCTCTATCCTGTTTGACTTCCTCAATGTCTACATACAGCAGAAATGAGATTGCTAGTTGGGGGACAGTGTTCTAGAACGCATCAATTCGGTTTTCCTTACATTTTTCTTGTTTATTTGTACAACATCATAATTCGGATAACACGAATTCAACATTTACGCCACCGTACTCGGTTTGCGATAGCCTCTTTCCATTCTCGGTTACGCCCAACGCTCGCCGAACCACGCTTCCCCAGGTCTGTCTATCGTGCTCTTTGCGCTCCACGCCTTCTTGTGCCACCGAGAACGCCAATTTTGTACGGGTTGTTGTTCGGCATTCTTGCAACATACCCTGCCCATCGTATCCTTCCAGCTTTGGTCACTTACTAGATGCTGGGTTCACTGCAGAGTGCAGTGAGCTTGTGGATCATGCTTCGCCGCCTTACATCGTTCTCCTGCACACTGCCAAAGATCTGCTTAGCCCGCGTTGCTCGAACACTCCGATTGCTTGCAGGTTCTCCTCGAGCATGGTCCAGGTCTGATGGCCGTAGAGTACCACCGGTCTTATTAGGTTTTTATACGTGGTACATGAGGCAAAAGGGAGTCATAGTTGAGTAATTTGTGATGTAATTGTTACTACTCACATATTTATTATATATTTTTAATAGTAACACCAATTATTTGGATTTAACACCAATGGAGGATTTGGAAATTGATTGGCAAAACAGGTCTAGGGTGGGTTGTAGGTAGATCCAATATGGTTTAGGGAGCGTAGGTTCAAAGGGAAATCGCAGGTGATTTTTTCTTCTTTTAAATCATGGGGTAATGTGCTCAACAGGCACCTGAACGATGACCAGGTAGTGTTGGGTTAAGAACCGTCTTCTACAAAAAAAAAAAAACAGTGAAAGTCAGGACTACTCTTGCCGCGACCCACTTAGAAACATTCCCATGGTCGTTAAACTCACCGTCTCTCCGGAATCACCAAGAAGGCTAGTGCACATCGCATCGTCAGGGTTTGCTGAGTATGTACTCTTATGTACTCTTGCCTTCCGTGTTTAATGGTCATAGAGTATCTTCTGAAGGCCTCATATACATAGTTAGTCACATTTGTAAAGGCGTGGATATCCAGCATGACCATGCAGGGAATAACGTGTTCGATTCCCGTTCGGTCCAGGAACTTTTCGTAAAGGAAATTTCCTGGAAACCCTTGGGCATAGAGTATCTTTGTGCTCTCCACACTATAAACACACACATGCAAAATATAATTGGCAGTGGAAGCTCTCAGTTCTGGTAGTGCGCATAGAACCCCCCAAAGCTGTGAAGCTTTGTCTCAGTACTGGTGACGTTTTGCCAATGAGAATAATCTCACGCAGTTGGGACACCAGAAAGAATGAAAAAGAGATTTTAAAAATTGAAGAAAACTGGTACACAATTATCCGATATGCCCAACCGATTCGTTATGTACTGCATCACCCTAAGCACTACAGAGTTTCCCGTGTTGAGCGCGCTCCTTGCGAGGAGCAAAACAACACAACGGCAGGGGAACCCGGAAATCCAGCCCAGAATAAATTGCATATCTAATGAACGCGAAATTGAAATGTTTTCCTTCACGCCTTTGCATCGCTCTGCCATGCCGCCGGCAGCACTATGAACCGAAAACGCGAGCGAACCATTGTATATCTACCACACTTGTTCCGGGACAGTAGTGCCCCGGAGGATGCTTTCCCGAAAGTGGCACCTTATTTTTCTCAATAAAAGTGTCCCCTACGGTAACGAGCAAACAGCAGCGTCGTCATCCTCCGCCGCACGACGAACCGATTCCAATCAACCGGCAGCCAGCAGCGGTAACCGAGCGAGGGCGGCCTGGTGTTTTCACCATTTCACTTTTCAATTCATTCCTGCCCGGTTTGTCGTAGCGTCGTCGTCGGTGTCCCAGAGCATACATTTCCAGTAATGTGTCCCTTCAAATGTCATCTGTGAAGTCACGTGGCGTGAAAAGCATATGCTTATATTTTAGCTCCACACCCATAATGTTGTCAGTTGGAAAATGGTTCAACGGGGGCGCCGACAACAACGACGGAGCAAGGGCCCGTCCATATACTACTTAGACTATTAAAGGGGGCTAGACCCGCCAGCCCAAGTCTACGAGGAAAAAAGGGGGTCTGAGATGGTCGAAAACAAGTCTTCGTAGTTTATGGACGGCGGCCAGGGACTCGAAACGGCGCATCGCAGCGGAATTTAAAAAAAAAATGTTTGGAAATCCACCGACTTTCAAAGACAACTTTGTCCCAAGTTAGCAAAAGTGGAAACAACGAGGTGTGTGTTGATCTGCGGGTCACAGAAGTTTCCTAGTGAATCGTAGACGGTAAGTGCAAGAAAGTGCTTCTTGTTTGAGATGAATGTGTAGTGTGGCAACGTCAAAGAGAACTACGAGCGCTACCGTGGCAGTTGAAGTGAATGCTCCAGATATCGCCATTAACCCTTATGTGGCCGACAGGGTACCCGGGTACCCAGCGCCCATTTAAAAAGCACGGTGTAGAAAAAAGCAAAAAAATTGTCGGACACATAACGGTTAAACACATTCTTTAGAGATGGCCTATGTTTGATTGCATCGTTCTCATTTCGCCCTTTTGCCACCACATAAGACATCCATAGGCCAATATGGGCCGAACAACAGTTGTGTAAATCCATATGATATACTTGAGTCATAGACCCCAAGTTTTACCAAAGGTTCGGCATTTCCCGAAGGTCATACAAGTTTTCATGATTCTGAACTCAATATGAGGTGTCCAGGAAAGCTTGGAATCAAATATAACTCCAACGTTCTTCACCTGATCAGTTACATCGATTTTAAAATCAAAGAGATGCAAAGGTCGAACGCCACGTCGAACGGTTTCGTCTTTCCGTGAAAAGAATAATAGTTGTTTTACTCGGATTTACCGTGCCTCTGGAGCCGGCCTTCTGATTGGCGACTACTTGAAGGGCACTTTGCATCAGATCGAAAAGGTTGCTGATACACATACCGACTAACAATGTTAGGTAGTCGTCGGCAAAACCATGAGTAAGAAACTCGCTTTTATTGAGTTGCTTCAATAGCGTATCTGCTACGAGATTCCACAAAAGTGGTGACATGACTCCCCCTCGAGGGCACCCACAAACCCTCAATTTTCTAATCGCTGCCTGACGCAATGTCGAGAAGAAATGTCGGGTTTTGAGCATTTTGTTAATCCAATTGGAAGTCGTTGGAGATATACCATGACTTCGTGCGGTATCCAATAAAGCATAGAACAACACTGAAGTGGATAACTGACAGTGAGGAAGATTACAAGTGGTAGTCGAAATACGCGTATCTGTCAAAGGATAAGCAACATAGGGCGAAATTAAAAGGTACGAAACAGATTACACTCATTCGAAGATTATGGCATTATTTCAGGAGTTTCTTTTATAGTTTCTACAGGACTTCCTCTAAGAATTCATCCAACAACTCCTGGAAGAATCTCAGAAGGAGATATTTGTAGATTCTCAGAAGGAACTCTTGATTCAATTTCTGAAGAAAACGCGGATGAAAGAATCCCGGAAGGAATTTCTGAAGGAATTCCGAAAAAAGCTTTAGGAAAATCCCGGAAAATTATCTGGATAAAACTCCTAGTGAAATATAAGAATAGAAATCATGGAGGAATTCCAGAAGGAGCTATGAGAGGAATCCGTAAAGAGATTTCTCCCGGAATTCTAAGAGATCCTGGCGCTGGAAAAAGTTCCAGGAGTAGTCCCGGGAAAAAAATCCTGGATAAATCCTAAATGGAAGTCCTCGAGGAATCCCAGAAGAATCCAAGAAGGAATTCCTGAAGGAATTCGAAAAGAAATCCTGGAGAAATCCCAGAAGCAACTCCTGGGAAGGTTTTGAGAGAATGTTGGAGGGGTTTCCTGCAGAGATCTCTGAATGAATGTCTGAGTGAATGCCTGAAGGAAACCAAGAAAGAACTCTTGTAGGAATCCCGAAAGGAACTTCTTTAGGAAATCCAGAAAGAAGTTCTGATAGAAGCTCAAAATAAATTCTAACTAAAAGCCCTGAAGAGATGTTCGAAGAATCTGCTGGAGGAATAGAGGAGAAGAAAACATTGTAAGAACTCCTGAAGGAAACCATGGATAAACTTTTAGAAAAACCTGTGAAAAAAAAAACTTCCAGAGAAATCTCAGATGGAGCTTTTGGAGGAATCTTAGTAGGAACTCCGGAAGGAACTCTTGGTGGGATCTCTGAAGGAACCCCTGGAGGAATATAAGGAGGAATTCTCAAATGGAATCCCAAAGGAAATTCTGGGAGAAATCCCAGAAGGAAGTGTCGTGGTGAATTTTATTCAAGTGAAACCAATTTGATATTCTTAATAGATTTATTAGTGAACAAACTTATACCAAGGTTGCGATCATTCATTTGCAAAGATTTACATTCATTTGCTATTATCTCAGTTCAGAAGCATGCTATCGAAAAACAATGTATGGATGAATTTAACGTTGTAGTTTTATCTGAAAGTTTGCCGAATAACATTGGGGTCGCAAACATATACCAAAGTCGTGAGCGAGCTGTGAAGGCAACTCTCCACGCGGTGAATGTAAATTTCATTCACGCTGTGGAAAGTTGCCTTCACAGCTCGCTCACGACTTTGGAATGCGTGTGCGACCCCAATGTTATTCGGCAAACTTTCAGATAAAACTACAAGGTTAAATTCATCCATACATTGTTTTTCGATAGCATGCTTCTGAACTGAGATAATAGCAAATGAATGTAAATCTTTGCAAATGAATGGTTGCAACCTTGACTTATACCTTCGGTAGAGCTTCTAGGCTAGTATGTATGGTATTTAACTGTATTGGGATCATCAATTTCCTGTTCTTCGGAATCAAGCAGAACGATGTGTTATTTATTGAGTCATTAGATTTGGTGATAATCTCCTATGGTCACCTATGGTCTTGATGTCGGCGATCTGAACCTGGCAGTCGGCAATGTTATCTTGCAATTGTTGGTTTTTCATAATATTCTATAAACATACAAGTTAAAATTGAAATCAGTGCTAAGTTCGAGCTTTTTTTTGCTTTTTGACATGAAAATTTTGTTTAGGGGGGGGGGGGGGGGGGGTGTTTGTGTGACAAGCTACGTCATTTATAGAGGGGGTATCTGAATTTGTGTCGAAATGCTACGAGGGGGGAGGGGGGATATTAAAAATCGCCTCAAAAAAGCTACGTCATTTATGGACGCCCCCTAAGTCGGCAAAGATTGATAATTACTGTTATTTTATGCTGAAGATTGCTATGAGCTATCCTAACCGTAGCCATTACCCAAACTAAGCAAGATTATAAAATTTACATATGGGAAATTACCTATTCTCGGCCGTTTTGTTGTCTTCGTCTTTGGGGGTTTTTTGAAACCTTTTGAACTCAGATTTTGTCTCAAATCCTTCCCAACCAAGCTGAATTATATGGCCAACTTTCAGGCAATTTGGCTGACAAAAACCCCCCATGACGAAGAGAACAAACCTGCCGATAATACCCATTGTCACCCTATTTCTCGGTAATTTCGGCTGTCAGTTAAAGAAAAGGGTTGATTTTCTTATCTCATCACCAACGTTTCGATCCAGATGTTGGGATCTTCTTCAGGGCTCGAAGTGAATCAATTTGCCTGATCCCGTGTACATCTCACGGTTGATTGTCGCGTTTTGAGTTGGCACTGCACACATCTCATTTACTGCCAGCACCCTCGTAGCGGAAACGCAATTGAGATAACTCAATGTAGTATTCCTACTTATGATTTTGCCCACGATATGCGTCAGCATTTGTATGTCTTAGCTGAGATCATTTGATATGTAACCATCCAGTTTTTACGCAGCTGCGTTTCCGAGTACTCGATAAACACTTGATTAAGTGAAATTGACCCAAGAAGCCTGAATGTTCAGGATGTTCTGTTGTTCTGAAACCGTTGTGGTAAGTATGTAACTACAGGCTTACTTTACGCTTCATGCGTTAAGTAAGCCTGTAGCTACTGTGCCCTTTTCAGGGTGCTGTTTGAGCCCGTTGTGGTATGCTTATGCGAATATGTCGATCCTGTTTCCTTACCTGGCCTTTTCCCTGTCCCATCCTTTTTCCCTTTCCTTCTCCCTCAGGCAAATGATGAATAGGCTCGTGTTCATGGCGATGGCACAAATTTCCCAAATGGAGGTGAACGTGCCTCTGGAGCCGACTTACTGATACCTGATACCTTTGAGTGTAGTGGGTGGGTGGTACATAATTGGGGGATCTAAGGAGTGTATCGGAAAGTAGTTGAAAATGTTCATGATCCTCTATCTCGAAGCTGGGTTGGTCTTTTCATTTCGGTTCTTCTATGAAATCTTCACAATATAGTTAAGTTTAGAACAGCTTGGAAAAATTTGGAAAATGTTTAGTATTATTGAAAATATGGTTAAATGAATACACCTCACAAAATAAAAATCTGCACAAAATGCAATTTTGTTGAGATTTACCAACATTTAAAAAATCTGTGGTGAATAAAATTTGTACGCTAAAAAAATCTGGAAAATATTGATGCTTGTTAACAGTTATGTACACATAACATATCATTCAACACTGACTTTCAAAATTCATATTTTCGATAGAAAAATCTCCTATATCTACAAAATGGTCCACTCCCAAAAACGTCTATTTTTTAGTCAAACTTTGAAGCGCTGCTTTTAATATCTTGAAAGGTTATAAAATTCCATTTTTTTCTCTAACTTACTCGTCCATTAAATAAAAAACATACCCAATTAAAAAAATGCGAATTTTTCATTTTATGTACTTTTTATTTGCGTAAACATGATTTGGAGGAGCACAGAAAAAAGAGGTTTCTCAAAAATGACCTTTTTACATTTTTAAGAATTGCGCTTAAATGCAGCGGAGATTTTTCTTGAAAAAAATAAATTGCCTATATCATGAGGATTCTGGAGCTTATTATATTAACACAAAAAAGTTAACAATTTTCAAACATTATCGAACTTTTTTCGCAATCTCAAATTTTAAGAAGGTGTGCAAAAATTCAAAAACATGTTTTCAGTAATCTTAGCAAAAAACACAGTTAAAAGAACATATTTAGGGAATCATTGAAGCCATTTCTTTTATCAAGGATTTATACAGTATCTCCAAAAATAAAATTACTTAAAAGTTGTATTAAACTATTTTTGAGGCTATTGTAAACATTTTCAACTACTTTACGATACACTTCTTACACCAGTAGTCACGGCACTTTCCAACACTGCCAGAGCTACCCAGCCAACACGAAGTCGTATATGATTTAGCATAGGATGCTAAAGTGGAGAACATATGCGTACATGCTTCCATTTAACCGCGTGTTAAGTGTACGCATATCGCCTCCACTTTAGTATCTTATTCTACATCATATGTGATCGTGTGTTGGCTGGGTAACATCTGATCAAACATTACATAAACATACTTAATGTTTGATCAGCTGTTAGCTCTGGCAGTGTTGGCAAGTGCAGTGACTTCTGATGCAGATCTTCCATTTTCTACGACCCACCCACTACATTCAAGGGTGCTCAGGCACGGGAAAATTCATTCACTCAGATTCATCTTGCCGACTGCATTCTTTGTTCCGATTGCTTTGTATCGTTCGCTCACGGTTGGATCAAACCGTTCCAATGAACTTCACCGAGTCGAAATACAAATGAACTGCAGAAAGAAAGATTGCATAAAGAGAATGGCACCGAAGAAATTGAATCATGCCGATCGTGGTTCTTCGATTGGGCCGTGATTCAATGAATCTTTACGCGAACGTTCACACACGAATCGAATTTTAGATTCAGTGCGAATGAAAGATTGCATTCGCGTGATTGTTATGACAATATTATTGCTAATTTAGAGAAAACTTTCCGTTTTACGGTAGAACAAAAAGCTACCGCAGCTGTCAGACTACTGATTTTCACTGAGGTATCATCGATCTACCCTAGCGAGCCCTAGCGAAGCCTTGGATTGCCTTGGATACGACGCCGATGATCATTGTTTGTTGTTGGTTTTCAGTTCAATTTACCTTGCAAGCATGCTTTGATTGGGCCTTCAGTTTCAATGATAGGATGATTTTCAAGCCTGCGGTAGGACTTTGACAGCTGCGGTAGGACTCGGCGGCTACCGCAGAGTGGAAATTTTTCTAAAAATCCGCAATATTTTGCGGGTTTGGTGCGTTTTCTTAATTTATTGCTAGATGGGGAGGTAAAGCATGTCAATTGGTGTTATATTTCCTTGGTCATGTGAAGGCAAAGGGGGAAAATGCGTTGACCTTGGCGGTGACATTGGCAGATGGTGCGGCGCGGAAACAATTGATTCGGTAAAGTATACCTACTATTGTACCATGTATCATGATGATAACTTTCTATCAGGAAATATTTCTACCGTACTTGAATGCATGCATGTCTATCACGCCGCCGCGCGCCGGGCCCTTGATGAGGATCAAACTCGCAGATTTGTGCCTGATTTGCCTGAACGACAAATATTTGACCACTGTTGACAAATACATTTCGGCTTATTGTTTGATTCAGTCTGTCCCTATTAGTTTTTTTTTAGAGTGACAAATATTTTTGTTTGCCCTGTACACCTTGGCCAAAATTTGACTGTCAAAATTAATTGACCAAAAATCCTTGATTAACATTATTGTTGGGCCGCCACCAAATCGGACGTCGCATAATCAAGTCGCGACGCAACCCAACTCGCGACGTTTTCGAATCATGTCAAAAGTAGTGCGCATCCTTCCGGTTGTTGTCAGCAACACAGCGCACTACATGCGAAACAGTTGCGACACTTGTGAACCAAGAAAATGGCAATTTTTTATTGAATGACTGTCTTGATTCCAACCGAATAGACAATATGATCATAAATAAACCATAGTAATAATTCTCCTGATCTATTATAACACGGTAACCTAGCCATAGTTTTTTTCTTTCCTTTGTAAAGTATGTATGTATGTATGCCCTTTTCCGTTTATATTACTATATTGTTTGCCTAAATCTGACTCCAAATTTAACACATGATCCAAATGTCAATACAACTGTAACAAAACAAGCGAACATAATGTAAATGAATCAGATAACAAGCCCATCTTTCCTACAAGCCCAAATAAATAATGTACGTCTGGCGATGTTGTAACCATGCACCATTAGCCTCGAAACTAAAGTTAAACACCACCAACAGATGGGATAGAAAAAACTAGCACCATCAGAATCAGCAGAAGTACGACGAACGAAACGAAAGAATCGCCGCGATTGAAGGAATGCATTCACGTGTGATCCTTTTGAGACATTCGTCTCGCGATTGCACCGCCGGACCGAATGATTCAACGGGTGAACGTGAACAACGATGAACGCTGCCATAATTTTCGTGTATTTGCTTTATCCCCTTCATTCGCCTGAGTGCGTAACACACTATGTACAGGATTGCTGAGATTGTGTTTCGTTCCGCGAGAATGTTTGCGAGAGAGCTCGAAATGAATGAATTGTGAACGATTATTTCCATGCCTGAGGGTGCTGGCAGTAAATGAGATTTGTGCAGTGCCAAATCAAATCGCGACAATCAACCGTGAGATGTACACGGGATCAGACAAATTGATTCATTTGGAGCCCTGAAGAAGATCCCAACATCTGGATCGAAACGATGGCGATGCGAGAAGAAAATAACCACTTTTCTTGACTGAAAGCCGAAATTCCCGAGAAATAAGTCAACATCCCAGTCGAACTTTAACAATTATATACACTTTACAATCACATCACAACAAAGAACAGCAGCCATAAAACCAGATCGTATCGATTTGAAAACGTCAAAAGCGAGGATACACAGAATACACGCATAATGAGAAACCATATAAGAGAAAATTCAAATTATTTAAAAACATGTTCATAAACCCGCCCTTGTTTAGCCTCAAGTTTGAGACCAAAGAAGGGCAGCCAATTGTCTCGGAGTCACACAAGGGCAACTGCATTATTGCTCCGGTTAACACAGTTTGTGAAAAATACTGTAGAGGGCGCCCTGATACTCGACAGACTCAGTTTGCGGTTAGGTGTTTATTAGAACCTGCCCCCTCCTAACCATTCATTCATAAGCACGGTAAGCAAAAGTTGTATTACACCATGAATTAGGGGTCACCTAACTAGTAGACTCATACCGGTGTGTTCGGTATAGTGCTATTCTTAGGCAGTTGAACCAACCTCACCTGGCACTACACAGCTATCCAGGTCAATCGGGAAAAGAAGATAGTATTAATGATCAACTCCACAAGGGCACGAACAGCCGCAGGATTTCCGATTGCACAAAAGTGAATCAAAAGTAAAACAAAAACTAGTACAGGAAGGATAAAATAGGTTCAATACTGCGAGCCAGCCGTATAAAAGACTAGCACCGGAAAATCAACAAGAGAAGAATGCGAACCGATACCAATGGCGACGACCACAGCGACGAAAAGGGACTTGCGATTGGAAGCTCGGTACGTGGAACTGCAAATCTCTCAACTTCATCGGGAGCACTCGCATACTCGCCAATATACTAAAGGACCGCGGGTTCGCAATCGTAGCGCTGCAGGAGGTGTGTTGGACAGGATCTATGGTGCGAACGTTTAGAGGTAATCATACCATCTACCAGAGTTGTGGCAACACACGTGAGCTGGGAACAGCTTTTATAGTGATGGGCGACATGCAGAGGCGCGTGATCGGTTGGTGGCCGATCGACGAAAGAATGTGCAGGTTGAGGATCAAGGGCCGATTCTTTAACATTAGCATAATAAACGTGCGGAAAAGTTGGCCACCTGTCTGCACCGTTAGTAGTCAAGATCTGGGAAACCGAACAGCTACCGGAGTAGTGGAAGGAAGGGATAATCTGTCCCATCCACAAGAAAGGCGACAAGTTAATGTGTGAGAACTTTCGAGCGATCACCATTTTGAATGCCGCCTACAAAGTGCTATGCTAGATCATCTTCCGTCGTCTTTCAGCTAAAGTAAATGAGTTCGTGGGAAGTTACCAAGCCGGTTTCATCGACGGCCGGTCGACAACGGACCAGAACTTCACCGTACGGCAAATCCTCCAGAAATGCCGTGAATACCAGGTCCCAACGCATCACCTGTTCATCGACTTCAAAGCGGCATATGACAGTATCGACCGCACAGAGCTATGGAAATAATGGACGAGAACAGCTTTCCCGGGAAGCTGACTAGACTGATAAGAGCAACGATGGACGGTGTGCAGAACAGCGTAAGGATTTCGGGTGAACTATCCAGTTCATTTGAATCTCGACGGGGACTACGACAAGGTGATGGACTTTCCTGCCTACTATTCAACATCGCCCTGGAAGGTGTTATGCGACGAGCCGGGCTCAACAGCCGGGGTACGATCTTCACGAAATCCAGCCAATTTGTCTGTTTTGCGGATGACATGGATATTATTGCTAGAACATTTGGAACGGTGCACATTGGAGTAAATCACATCAAAACCTGATCATAAGTGGAAAAACTCAAAATGAAGTAATTGGGTTTTCCGTTGTGTTTTTGCCAAGTGTAGTTATCGTGTAATCGTTTGACAGCTAAGCAATGTACAAATGTTTTGTTTACGCTTATCAGAAGAGGTTAAGTGAAGCTGAAGTTTAGCCGTTTTCTTTGATATAACTCACAGCGCGTGCTAGTTTTGACCGTACAAAGTGAATGAAATTGATAGTCAATCAATTCAACAATGCAGTTTGTTAAAGAAGTGTAATGTTGTTATTCTGTTAATTTGAAATCCAAACAAATTGACGTTGAATTTACATGCAATATATGAAAATATTGAAAAAAAATATTTGATGGAATCCTTTACCGTACATTCAAAATGAAATAAGTTGTTTTTCCGGCTGTTTCCGGAAAATCTGCGTTTAGTGTATGATAAAACTATTGTTCCTCTTTCAAATGCAGAAAGAAAACCTTCCGGATGTTTCCGATTTCAAAAATTGCAACACTTTGAAAAAATCGTATTAATTATATTATTATATGATATTATTTGCATTAAAACACTATTTGGCCCTCTGAACGTATTTTTGCTGAAAACTAGAACTCAACAGCTTTCAAGCAAAAAAAAGAAGTTTAAAATCGGTCAACTGGTTCAAAAGTTGTGATTTTTTGAAAAATTTTAGTTTTGAAAAATATTGACATTTACAATCATAAAATTGGTCACCCTAATGACAAAATAAAAAAATACGAAAACTATGAAATACTAATTTGGGTTGCATTTGGGTTGTGAAAATGCGTCAAAATAATTTTGATCAGTTTTGATGTACTAGGTGCTCCACTGTGCGGTGGCAGAACAGTACACCCGCCTGAACGTGATGCAGCAAAGGTCGGACTGGTGGTGAATGCGGCTAAGACAAAGTACATGCTGGTAGGTATGGTTGAGCGAGACAGGACAAGCCTTGGCAGCAATGTTACGATAGACGGGGATACTTTCGAGGTGGTAGAAGAATTCGTCTACCTCGGTTCCTTGCTAACGGCTGACAATAACGTGAGCCGTGAAATACGAAGGCGCATCATCAGTGGAAGTCGTGCCTACTATGGGCTCCAGAAGAAACTGTGGTCAAAAAAGATTCACCCCCGCACCAAATGTACCATGTACAAGACGTTAATAAGACCGGTGGTTCTCTACGGACACGAGACATGGACGATGCTCGAGGAGGACCAGCAAGCACTCGGAGTTTTCGAGCGACAGGTGCTAAGGACGATCTTCGGCGGCGTGCAGGAGAACGGTGTATGGCGGAGAAGGATGAACCACGAGCTCGCTGCACTTTACGGCGAAGCCAGCATCCAGAAAGTGGCCAAAGCCGGAAGGATACGATGGGCAGGGCATGTTGCAAGAATGCCGGACAACAACCCTGCAAAGTTGGTGTTTGCTAACCATCCGGTTGGTACAAGAAGGCGTGGAGCGCAGAGAGCACGATGGGCGGACCAGGTGGAGCGTGATCTGGCGAGTGTTGGGCGTGACCGAGGATGGAGAGCTGCAGCTGCAAATCGAGTATAATGGCGGCAAATTGTTGATTCAGTATTATCATGAATTTGATGTTAACTAAATAAACGAACTACGAGCTAAGCTTGTTACACCCCAAAACAGAACAATTTTATGGACAGAAATAATTATATGGTGAAAGCTTGAGTGAAGGTATATTTAATACTCTTCCACGGTTTTCAATCGGCATTGAACATAAGTCCGATGCTTCAAACAATACACAATTTTATCTCCAAGTGAACAAGTCCAAAACACGTGTTCCGAAAATGTTTTCTAAGAATGAATAAATCTGAATTTTAATGATCTCTCGAATCCTCCTCCACGCACTTTTTCCAGGAGCGTTGGTTCCCAAGTCTCGTGTAAACATCATCCAGCTGTAGAACTGGGCTGGGTGAGTGGAAAGAGGATGAAACTGATTCAAATTCGTACCGAAACGGCGATAGAATCGAAAAAGCAGTCGAAAGCTCGCACAGCACAGCTCTCGGTGGTTGTCGTCAGGGAGGTACCTACCTATGTATAATGATAGATTGAACAATACTATTCAATTAGCATGAAAATATGATACTTACGTTTCCCAGTCACAAAATACATGATTCAGCGCATCTCTCGGCTCTTCCGCCGTCAAGAATAGCGACAACAGTGATATCATGATAGGTTGTGTTTCTTTTCTTGGTTGTCGTCTTTCGGCTGACATGGTTTGACGAACCGAAGTATAGGAATTGGGTGAACACAGAAGAGCTCTACAGAAGATGACATGAAATGACTATCGTTATGAAAATTCTTTCTCAAGATGCGAGAGAAGAGCACATTCGATTTGCTGTTGCAGGGACAGAATGTTCGCGTTTTTTAGTTTGAGGGGAATCGTTGGTGGTAAACATTAATATGAGATTATTTGAGAAATTTTTGTGGAATTTAAGAAATTTTTATGCCGGGGCCCGTGGCGTAGTTGGTCACACGTTCGCTTCATATGCGGATGGTCATGGGTTTGATTCCCAGCCCCGGCACTTGCAATTTTTCGTCAGTTGCTTTTCCCCCGAGAGCAACTGACACTGACCCTCTTCTGAGCCCCATGGCTCAAACGGACCCGGATACCTGGACATCGGCGAACTGCTACTCATAATGGACCCCCAATCGGACTGGAAAGGAACAACGGCCATCTATCATCATCCTTGTGCTCATCATTCTACTAGGTATAAAGTAGAAAAAGTGAAAGCAGCAGAAAGGCAACCAGTTCGATAAAGTAGAATAGAATATAGGCGCTGTACAAAAAGTGCAGCTGTCAATTGAAATTGCTCACGTAGTGCCCCAGTGGACAATAGAGCTGTAAATTAGGTTAAGTGATTAAGAATAAAAGAAATTTTTACCAAGGCCGTTTTAAAAAAAAATTGGTACTAAAACCTCTGAAATTGGAAACCGCGTTAGTTCTCATTTATTTTATCCAGTGTGGAATTCCGCTGGCCGTACTCGGAAGTAGCGAGCCTGCAACTCAAATGTCTCTACATAACATAAGATGACATGAAATGACAATCGTTATGAAAATTCTCTCACAAGATGCGAGAGAAGCGCATATTTGATTTTGCTGCGGCAGAGACAGAATGTTCGCGTTTTATTTAATTCGAGGGGAACCGTTAGCGGTCAAAATGAAAGTAATTTTTTAGCATTTTTCTGTGAAATGTGAGAAGAGGAGCGGATCGGGTGTGACGGTTAAAGCACCTGACTATCACGCCGAGGACCTGAGAGCAAATCCCACTCCCGACAAACTCACAAAATGTGAGTTTTCTTCCTTCGGAAGGGAAATAACACGTTGGTTAAGAGATGAAATAGCCTAGGGCCAAAAATCTCGTTAACACAGATAAAAATTAGAAATTTTTATCAATGCCATGTATATAAAGATTGATACTGATACTGGGTACTGGTAGCCGCGTTAGTCTTCATTCATGTAAGTATACAATTCCAGAGCTGAAAATGTCATTTCAAAATATCTAAATTCAACCACCTACAGCTCATTTTAGAAGCTGAACCTGAGAATATGATATATGAAAAACTTATGCAGCTAGACCACTTCTACAAGAAAGTCACGGAAAAACCACTCTTTTTCGAATATTTAAGGTAAATGTCACGGACCACCTTCGAAAAATGCCAATTGATATTCACCATTAATATCAATTGGCGTTTTTCAAGGATAGCCCGTGACATTTACCCTAAATATTCGAAAAAGAACGAGTTTTCTGTGGCTTTCTTGTAGAACTGGTCTAGTCACACAAGTTTTTTGTATACCATATTCTCAGGTTCAGTTTCGAAAATGAGCTGCAGGTGGTTGAATTTGGATATGTCGAAATGATATATTCGGCACTGTAGCAATTCTCATCTAATGCAGTGATTTTCAACCGGTGAGGAATTTCGCTGGCCGTATTCGAGCAAGCCGGTAACTCAAATGACTAATGCTGTTAGCAACGGAAAAGGGGGATGGCTTTCTCAGTCTTTGATTCAAGAACGATTTTTATCTACATTCCCGACGTTTCGGCCTAGGGATTTGGCCTTTTTCAAGGGTCGCTGAAAACATGTATTTTAACATTTATCATTTAACATTTAACATTGAACATTTAACATTGAACATTTAACATATAAACATTGATAAAAACTCACTAGTGTCTACCGTCTATCGTTTGTGTAGTTTTTGCATATAGAATGCTCTTCTGGGTGGCTTTTCATGTACTGTGTAGTAGAAAATGTGGGGTACAATTTGATTGTTTTATGGGAAATTTTACCTAACTTACTACGTGTTGTTATTTTAGATTTTTAATTTTTGTATTATACACTGTGCACTGGTAACGACTGTTTTAAAAGAATGGTGGAAATTTTTCTTTAGGGGAGGTATTGGTGGAAGATGATTTTGAACCGTTTGTTCTGTTGACATTTGTTCTATGGTAGTGGTGGTGTGTCGTTTCCGACTATTGGACTTTTTAATAGAGTGTAGAAGTCCAGCATACGTCGTGCTTAGACCATCGACATCGGTACGGTGGTTAACTGTGTTGGATCTACTGGCAATATGGCACATTTCTAGTATGGGTAATTTTGCAGTTCTGTTTGTTCTATCTAGGATTTTTGGTTGTGTTGTGTTGAACATACTTCTACACTCTATTAAAAAGTCCAATAGTCGGAAACGACACACCACCACTACCATAGAACAAATGTCAACAGAACAAACGGTTCAAAATCATCTTCCACAAAACTGAGAACGCACCCTAAAATGACCAATACCTCCCCTAAAGAAAAATTTCCACCATTCTTTTAAAACAGTCGTTACCAGTGCACAGTGTATAATACAAAAATTAAAAATCTAAAATAACAACACGTAGTAAGTTAGGTAAAATTTCCCATAAAACAATCAAATTGTACCCCACATTTTCTACTACACAGTACATGAAAAGCCACCCAGAAGAGCATTCTATATGCAAAAACTACACAAACGATAGACGGTAGACACTAGTGAGTTTTTATCAATGTTTATATGTTAAATGTTCAATGTTAAATGTTCAATGTTAAATGTTAAATGATAAATGTTAAAATACATGTTTTCAGCGACCCTTGAAAAAGGCCAAATCCCTAGGCCGAAACGTCGGGAATGTAGATAAAAATCGTTCTTGAATCAAAGACTGAGAAAGCCATCCCCCTTTTCCATCAAGTTCCCAGTCGTAAAATCCCATGCTGTTAGCAACTATAGTCTAATGTTATCGTGAATAGTTGAACCACGAAGAGTAACGTGGTAGTCCAAAATAAAGGGTCGAGTGAAATTGTTTGAAGCAGTTTCCGATCGATTTTGCTTTAGGTGTTACTTTTGAAGTAGGGGAAAATAGTGGAAAATGAATCATTCCACATTTCTATCTTACAAAAAATCATGTCTGAGTACAGCAAAACGAAACTACTGAGTGCTTCGAAATAACCCAAAATATAATAAGGGGTTTTAAGGCGATTTTCAGCAAGGTTTTGTCTCACCCCTCGCTACCTGTACTACTAACTTCGATGCCAAAGTGCAGCGCACAGCAGGAGTTGCAGAACACAAAAGGCAAAATTAAACGTAATTGATTGACTTATGTCGCATCATTATTATCGTCATCCGATTGGTTGTTGCGCATCTCGTGTCAAAGGGATAGGGTCGGTCGGAATGCGAAGATGCTACAGAAGACGAGAGTCATCAACGTCAGCGACACGGATTGGATTGGATGGTGCAGCATTTGCAGTCAGGCTGTAACTTTTCGATTAAGGGTCCCGACAACAGCCGCCGCCACCACAGAGTAGTGAGGGCAGGCAAACGATTCAGCGAATTGCTTTGTGAGCAGCACATAATAAGACATTCATTACAGTCGGTCCTTTGCAGTCGGTGTTTTAGCTCGGAATATCAATTTAGAGCTGGCAATGGACAGGGTAATGAGCTCTTAATGCGTGCTTTGGCGATTAAACAGCAGTAATTTTGCACTTTTATCTGGCGTGGCAATCGTGTCTAGGCGGATGTCATTTGACTGATGATAGTTTCCTTACTTGAAGATGGGATTGCTCACGATTAGGGTTTTGATAAGGGTGATTACTGCATTGTGTGAGAGCTTAAGTTGAAAGAATTTCATGTCATGTAGAAAATGTTTTTCTGATCATCATTAAAAAAACAAAACACAGCAAAATTCTTTGTTTACTGTGCTTCAAAGATGCCGATGACTTTCTCGTGTACCGATTATTCAGTACTCGGGAAAATTTCATTGGCTTCCTCTGGTTGTATGATAGAAATTTAAAAATATATAGCTTATAGCTGTTGGGTGGGTTTAAGGTTAAACCCGAATTATGAGATTCGGGAGAAGACATTTCGCTTGGGGTCTGGGCGAACTCCAGTGGAATTGAGATCTCACTAAGGTTGCGTATGGTATTGCACGGTTGGTAAAATTCTACTGAACCAAGATGAAGTAGTGTAATTAAACTTAAAATGTGGATAAGCGTATGTTGAGATATGTACTAATTTATGACTCCCCAGAAGCTCTATCTGCAGTGCTGTCAACGAAGTCACTCTAAGTTCCACTGAGTAACCAGTTCTTCAAATACAAAATTTTCCCAGTATAGGAGATTCGCTTTGCTACAAATTTGTAGTGCTTTCATAAACCAAAAAAAAAAAATAGTGAGTAAAAGAGAAATCTTACTAAGTTTTTCATCCGTAATTACAGGAAAAATCAAATTTTTTTTTCATTGTTTTTCGTCCGCATATGTCAGGTTATCTGTATAAAATTGAGTTTTCGCCTTCTGAGATAAACACAAACTTAAATCGAAAAAAATTACCTAATCACCATAAAAAATCTTTTCTAATTGTCTTTGCTCTTCCATACGTGCAAAAAATCTTATTGAATTTAATAAAATCGACATATGACGCCAAATTGCGCCCTTATACGTACAAAAGAATCTCTGTGAGTAGGATATCTGCCTGAGGTGCCTTCACAATCTCTAAAAAAATCAAGGTGGATTCCTTCGGAGATTTTACAGGGTTTTATTTAAGAAATTTGTTCAAGGTTTAAAAAAAAGGGGGAGCTTCTCAAGAATTTCTTTAAAGATTCGTTTAGAATTTCTTCGGTTTGTTTTTCTGAAAATCTTTTAAAATTTCCACCCACCTAGTTTTTTTTTCACGAAGCTAAAAAAGAAATCTTCAGGGATTCCTTAAAACGTCCTTTAGTGATTCATTCAGAAAATCTTCCAGAAATTTCACAACAAATTTTCCAGGAATTTTACAAAACTGTCTAGGATTTCCTTCAGAAATTCCTTTTTTTATTTTTGTGTTATGTATTTTAACTAATGCTAGATTATTCTACACTGTTCAGAAATGCCTCTAGAGATTCTTCAAGAAACATTTCCAATAACTAAAATTGCCGTATAAAATCCTCCAGGAATCCTTTTAAAAAATCTTCGATGAATTCCTCCAAATATTTCTCCACGGATTCTCTTAAAAGGATTGCATCAGAAATCCCTCCATTAATTTCTGCACTTTTTCTCAAGGATTCTATCTGGATTTAGACCAATTGCTTCAGTAATTCATCCAGGTTATTCAGATTTTTTTTCGAGAATTTCCTCAGAAAATCCTTCCCTAAGCAACACACTTGGACATTAATAAGTTCCTGTAATTTGTATGCAACTATATTGAAAGTTATGCCATTTGAACCAATCGTCTTATTAACGACTAAATTGCAACCAAAAAAGCGCAAGAGGTGGAGCCAATATAAAACATCCATTCATGATATAAACGGTTTTAATACGCAATCGAATTATAACCAAGATATAACTTATAGTCGACTTAAAAAATTGTGACCGATTCGACAACAAGTCAGCTAGTCACCACATTCGTCACTGTCAGTAGTTATACATCAACAGTTACGTTCATGTGATTAATAAATTATGTGCATAAATATACCGCAAATAATTTGTGTGCCGTTCCAAATTTATCGGTAAGTTACGCATTTTAGCTCCGTATTCTCAACGCGCCTCAGTCTACCTATCATTTTGCGAGTGCAAATTTAGGCATTTGTGGTAAAAATTAACTCGCCATATTGCTTTGACGGAGTGCATTTCAGCAGCTTATTTAATGCACCCGTAAAATGCTGAAAATTAATTTTAGAATTAAGAAAGATACTTTTTGCTAAATCATGTCTATGGATATCCGTATTGACAAAGTACAACAATGCTGCACACGGTACACGGAACCGCCAAACTACTCAAAATTGGATTCTTTTGACGCAACCCCATTGTTCGGCCCAATAAGTCAACATTTGAGTGAACCAATTAAACTCACGCAAGGTAAATTGCCTTTACCTTCAGCTAAAAATATACTCAATAGTAGGTAAATTCAACCCAAGATCCCCTTCATTCAACCCAAATTTGGGTAAATCTACATTTACCCAAAATTGGCTTATTGGCCTCAAGGACCCCCGTTGGATAGACGCATCTCTGTTTATTTACGACAACATCTGTGGGGGAGAGTCCCTAAAAACATTCCCATTTGGAAATTTTCTTCAAGGATTTCTCTAGGAATTTCTTCAGAAATTTCACTAGGGATTCTGTTATAAATTTCGCAGTGAATATTTTTGGAATATCTACAGAAATTCCCCATGAACTGCTTAGAAATTTCCACCACAGATTCCTCGAAAATTCTTCTAGAGATTCTATCAGTTTCATCATCATTTCTTCCAGGCATTAATTCCTTGACCAATTCCGCCCGTATTTATTTTTCAAAATCTCCTTGAGGTTCTTTGGAAAACTATGCAAAAATTTCCTTAGCGATTTCTCCAGAAATTTTGTTGAAATCTCTTTTAAAAAATCAACCTGAGATGGTTTCTAAAATAGCTGATTGGATTCGTTTAGCATATTTTTCACAAATTCCTTCAAAATTTTCTCCGAGGATTTCTTAAGAAATTTAAAATATTGTTCTAGAAATTCTTTCAAAAATTTCTTCAAGGATTCTTCTGTATGAAAACCTTCTGTGCTTCCTAAGTATTTCTTTCGGCGATTTCGTCAAAAAATCTGAATTTCTTAAGGTATTATCAAATTTTCCTTCAAGCATTATCCAGGGATTCCTATATAAGCTCGCTTTTAGTACACATCATCAGCGTAATGCTGGCAGTGTTGAGTGACCGTCAAGGTGACCGTGGAACTGCCAGAAGTTTAAGGAAATCCGTTAAGAAATTCAGAATGAAAAGCCTCTAAAGTTTCCTTTATAAATTCTTCTAGGAATTAATTTAGAAATTCCTCTAAAGATTTTCCTTAGAAATTCATTCGAAAGGAATTGCTCTATGAAAACCACAATAAATTTCTACAAAGAATTGTTTAGAAAACTTTCCTTGAACTACTGCCGAAAGTGCTTCATGCATTTCTTTAGGAATATCTCTAAGGATTCTTTCAGAAAATCTTCCACGAAATATACAGAAATCAGGAATATTGTTGCCGTTGCGGGGGGTGCTGTCGAATACCGAATCTTTCAGCAGAAGGAAAAATAGATGATTAGCTACAAAGCTGTCAATAGATTTTTATTATTCAACAGTTCCATACTTCTACATCTACATATAAAACTTACATATTCGGTGGCGTAATGGGTGAAAATGGGTTCCCAGCAGACACCTCCACTCTTCAGCTATTCAGTTCTACTATTGATCTGAGTAATTTTTTTAGGCTATTTGATCGCGATGGGATGCTTCAATTGTAATATAAAGTTATATACAAATAAATGTTCTACTTTAAAATGCGCTATTGTGCGCAACACATGCCTTCTTAAATCTTCCAAGAATTATTTCACATTTTCCTACAGCAATTTCCTCAGAAATTCTTTCAAGGGTTGTTAAAGAAATTTATCCAGGAATTCGAAAAGACATTTCTTCAGAAATATCTCCAAGAATTCTTTTGAAAAAGTATTTCTTGGATTTCTACAGATTTCCTTCAAGGATTCAAAAAATATTTTAAGGATTCCTTGAGAAAATGTTAGAAATATCTCCAGGAATTCGCACTGGTATTCCTTTACAAATTTTTCCAGGGTTTGCTTCAGGATTTTTTTTCCTGGAATTCAATTGAACATTCAAAAGAAATGCATTCAAGGATTCCGACAGACATTCTGGTACAACTTCCTGCTGAAGCTCTTCAGGGATTCATGCAGAAGTTTATGCAAATATTTCTATTGTATTTTTTTATTTATCAGAAATTTCTGCAGGATTTCCTTCAAGAATACCTCAAGGATTTTCTACTTGGATTCTTTCAGGAATTTATTCAAAAATATTTCAATGGAATGAAATCAGATTGTGAAAGAAACTACTGGAAATTTCATAATTATTTTTTTCCAGGAATTCCTTCAAAAATGTTCTAAAGAGATTCTTTTATAAATTCCACTAGGGGTTTCCCATGGAGTTTCTTTAGCTATGTCTTTAAAACCACTGCTTTGATTTCTTCAGAAGTTTCTGCGGCTATTTTTTCAGGGTTTATCTAAAAAATAGCACCTGAGAATTCTAGGTCTAGAAATTCACTTATGAATTACTTAAGAAGTCAGAGAGAATTTCTAGTTTCTGAGATTTCACCAGAAATTGTCTGGCTAAATCAGATGTTGCTCTTAGGGCGCAATACTGAAGTCATTGCCGTGAGTACGTACAAGTTCAAGTATAAGGGCGCTGATAAACTTTGAGTAACCAGCTCTGTTTAAACCATGACAGCACTGTTCATATGGGATCACCCCTCATTCTCTAAGGAATACATTCTGGGCATTCCCAGGCATTCTTTCTGGGATTTTTCCACGATTCCTCAAAGAATTCGTTCTGAGATTTATCCAAGATTTCATTCGGAAAATCTTCCAGAAATTCGTTCTGAGATTCCCACTGGTATTCCTTCTGAAATCCCCCTACAATTCCTCCAGAAGTTTTTTGATTCCTGCATGAGTTCTGGGATTTACCCAGCATTACATTCTCATGAAGGAAATCTAGGATGAATCCTAGAAGGAACTTCTGAAGATATTCCAGAAATAGCTTTTCAAGGAATCTCAGAGGAAGGAAGTAGAACTCCTTGAGGAGTCCCAGTTCCCCCAGTTCTTGAGAAATATGAGAAGGAACTCATTTAGGAATCCTAGATGAAACTCTTGATAAATCTCAGACAAAAACCATGCAGGAATCCTGGAAGGAACTCTGAGAGGAATCCCAAAAGAAACATCTGGAGGAATCCAGAAAGAGCCTTTGCAGAAATCCAAATAAAGTTAATCCCAGAAGAAACTCCTTGAGAAATCTTCAAAGGAGCTGCTCGAGGAATTCCAGAAGGAACTCCAGGAGGAGTCACCAAAGAAACTCCTGAAGGAACTTCAGAAAGACCTCTGGCAACGCCCAGAGAAACCCCAGAAGAATTTCTTTCTTAAGGAATCTCAGGTTTTCTCCAGTATTTCCTTCCGAGGTCCGTTCAGAATTTCTTTCCGGGATTTTACCAGGAATTCGATCCAAAATTCCTGAAGGAGTTTCTCTTGTGATTTCTTCAGGAACTCTCTATAAGATTCATCTAGCTAGGCATGCCCTTCTGGATCCTTTCAGGTATTCATTCAGTGATTCCGCCAGGAGCTCTTCCTAGCATTCCTCTAAGAATTTCTTCCTGGAGTCTTTAAGGTGATCATTCGAGGAGTCCTTGCTGTTCCTCAAATATTTTCTTCAAGAATTCCTGCTTCTGAGATTGTTAGGATTCCTTCACGGGTTATTTACGGAGTTCCTTTTAAGATTCCTCAGGATTTTTTTCTAATATTAATCAAGAGTTCCTTTTTGGAATTTCTGGGATTCCTTATTTTTAGTATTCATACTTCTGAGATTTCCCCAGGAACGCTTCCTAAGATTCTTCCATCAGTAGGTTGGCTCTAGACTAGAGGCACGTTCTTCTCCATTTGGAAAATTTGTGCCATCTAAGAGCTATCCTGGATTTCTTCTTAAGATTCCTCCAAAAGTTCCTTCTCCGGTTTCTCCAGGAATTCCTTCTGGGATTCCATTTTCTTCTACGATCAACAAAGGTTTCTTCTTGAGGACCTCTTTCTAGAATTCCCGAAACAGTTCCTTCATGGCTTGCTTCCATAGTTCGTCCTGGAAGAGTTTTATCCAGAGATTACCCGAGCTTTCTACACTGCAGTTCCTTTAGAAGTTCATTCATACGTTCATTACTCCAGGAGTTCCATATGCAATTCTACTATGAGTTTCTTATAAATTTAATGCAAGCCTTTCTTGAGGAATTCCTTCAATAATTCTCAAAGAATTTGTTCAGCAGATTTATAAGAAATTCCTTCAGAAGTAAGCTCTGGGTTTATCCAAAAGTCGTGGCAATATTTTTCTGAAATATTTGTGATATTCACTACCTGACTGCAACAATATTTTTCCAGCACACGCTAATCCAAATTCTTACCGGAATCCCAATTAAATTCCCACAGAATTTTCCTTAAACTTGTTCCAAAGTTTGTTACTGTGATCTGTGATAATGTTGAATAAGTTCCGTCTGATCACTTCGGTGGTTTAATACAAGAGACAGTTCTTAATTATTACATAGCCTTAGTCTACTAAAATCCAGTACAGAATATAAGCCTACTACATCTCTCCTATATTTTATTAAGTTTAACATGTATAATAAAACTACAACAATGGAAATTATTAGCTGGTAGATATTAACTTAATCTTAGACATTTGTAAATAAAATAATCATTCAAATATCAGATTTTCTCTTCTCGCGCTTTGAACGAATAGGTGATGATGATGATTCCAGGGACACTCCTTCAGCCATTCTCGATGTTGGGTTTCTCTCAGGCTCGTGATTCGAGGTCGATTGATCCTCTGCAGGATTGGATTCTTCAAGACTAACACTCCTGAACGGATTACAACAAAAAAGGCATTTAGCGTGATTTACGTGTCCATCCATCTCGACACCACTTGATAGATTTTTTCCAGTAATCCTTGTTCCAGATTTTTTCATCGACTAGGAATGGTTGTTAAAATATGTCGTCAGCTTGTTTCGTTTAATCACGTTCTTCAATATTTCGTGATCTCCTTCATCAATTTTGGAATGCTTTGCTTTTCGTCTATTGTTACCGTAAACCGGGGTCAAATTGATCAGCGTGGTGAAATTGATCATTCGGTACTACAATGTAATTTCATACTAGGAACTCTTAAGCGTCGTAAATGATCTTAAACTTTTTACGTCATCTGGTTCGTAGCTGTCTAGAGATGAGTGTAGACTTTTATTTTTTAGAAAAAAATTAGTTTTGCTTTATTTTTTTTACGAATTTGCAATGTATTTCTTATTTAGCTGAAATCATTGCTACTAAACAATCGATTGCTAATAGGACTTCCCGTAAATTTCCTGTTTTAACATTTTTGTGGAGCCTTGGTTGGGAAGTTATGTAGCTAATCAGAACATAAAATAGTTATAAAAAGTTCATTTTATGATGAAATAGTCATTTATTGTGATAGAAATCACTTCTTCTTCTTCTTCTTGGCGTAACGTCCTCACTGGGACAAAGCCTGCTTCTCAGCTTAGTGTTCTATGAGTACTTCCACAGTTATTAACTGAGAGCTTCCTCTGCCAATGACCATTTTGCATGTGTATATCGTGTGGCAGGCACGAAGATACTCTATGCCCAAGGAAGTCAAGGAAATTTCCTTTACGAAAAGATCCTGGACCGACCGGGAATCGAACCCGTCACCCTCAGCATGGTCATGCTGAATACCCGTGCGTTTACCGCCTCGGCTATATGGGCCCCTGAAAATCACTTATTTCAAATGAAATTGCCTACCTTTAGGCGTTTTAGGGGAAATTTCAAAATTTAATTTTGCATTTAAAGTATGAAATTCACTAGTTGTAAGATTTTAAACGCGTTAGTCGGTTTTAGAAGAGCCAAATTAAGCGGAGAAAGCAATTTTTCTTTCCAACCGATGCTTAATTGTATACTGATCAATTTCGCCCCAAATTGGCATTTCCAATTTTTTGATATTTGGAGTTATTTAACTAAAAGTTTCAATTAGTTGAACAAAATTCTGTCACATGGTTCGATAGAGATCCACAGTGTACTGGTTTTACAGAAATTCTTTTGACAATATTTGAATTGGCACTGATGTTAGCCGCAAAAGTTGTTTTAAAGTGATCAATTTGACCCCAGATTACGGTACCATAGTCTTTCCCTATTTCTTTTCTTTTCCTGTCAAGATGCTTCATTTCGATTGTTTCAGGCTGTAGAATAAGTCGGATGGTTAAATGCCGAAAAAATCTAAGAAAATAAATAAATACTACTTCGATCATGTTGGATTTTCCTTCTGATTCTTCTGCTACTGAAAGTTTATCTTTCAGTATCCTTCCCATCAGCAATTTAGATGGAGCTACATTCGTTATCGAATGTGGAGTATTACGGTATGCTAATAAATAGTCATACATGTCGCTTTTCCAGTTTCGACCTATTGCAGTACTTATTCTTATCGTTTTCAATAGCGACCTGTTGTACCTTTCAACAAGTCCATTCAGAAATGGCGCATATGGCACGGAGTGAATGATAGTAACTGCATTCAACTTGCAAAAGTTAATGAACAAAATGGAGGACCATTATCGCAAATAATTTGTTCGGGATATCCAAATCTAGTGAAAATCATTCTCAGTTTGAAAATGGTTGATTTGGATGTTGTCGAAGTCATGATTTCCACTTCAGGATATCGTGAGTAGTAATCTATCAACACTAATAGATGTACTCCATTTGCCACTTCGGTAAAATCTAGTGCCAGTTTACACCAAGGTCCTTCCGGAATTTCTGTTCTTCGCATGGGCTCTACATCTAGTTCCGAAACTAGCAGACATCCATTACAAGCATTTACGTACTTCTTGACCATCGCATCGATTCGGACCCACCACACTTTTTCTCTAAGGCGTTTCTTCATGGCTTCGATCCCCAAGTGTAGTTCGTGAGCAAGTTGCAGTATTTGATGTTGCAGAATTCGTGGAATGACAATTTTGTGACCTTTTAGCAAAACTTCACCGTCTGTCGATAGATCGTTGACAACCTTTTTATACTGACACAAAGTTTTTGGCCATCGTTTAATTGGATACGGTAACCATTTTATTAAATCACTTATTTCAATGTCTTTTTTGCTCGCTTCTCTGATTCCCGAGATTGAAATAGCTAGACGCTCAGAAACCCGTTCTGATAAACGTGAACAAACAAACGCAAACATGAGAACAAGCAAATATACATCGTAAATTGGAACTACAGTAGACGTTCGGTCGGTGCAAACGGTTTAACTGCAATGCTTTTTAAATGCAAGTCCGGTAAGTGCAACAAATTTGCAGTTATCGCACCGCTAAACGTCAAAACTGTGCGCCATGTTAGCCCTAATGAACAGTCGAATAAATTTTTCGTTCATTTTACGTCAATTGATGGCTTGTTGACACTGTCAGGCGTTGCAGTTATCGGATTTTCGTTCGCTAAGTGAAACGTAAACATGTTGCAGTTATCGAACGTCTACTGTAGTTCCAGCTGTCAATAGGGGCGTTCTAGAAAACGTGAAATCTAGTTCACGGTGTACATTTCTTATTGTTGTTATCGTTGCTATGCATAGTTCCCGTTTGTTCCCGTTGCCGTGATTGGGAGTGCACGTACAGGTATACCTCGATAGTACGTACACCTCCGCTTCGTTTAGTGTACGTATTATCGAAACTTACGTACTATCGAAGCACAAATTTTTAACATAATATTTTTTTATTTTTAAGTAAAATGATTCCTAATACACTGGAACCTCTTTTTATGCACATGGCTGGGACTGCATAAATTAAAATGTGCATAAATTAAAAAAGGCATAAAAAGAGGGAAATTTATGCATAAATTAAGTTTGGGCTTTAATTATAAAATCTAGTTTGCGAGAACAGATCTTGCTCGTGGGCAGATGAGGTGGGGCTAAGGGGGTTTCCAGAATGTTTCCAGAGAGCCCCAAAAGGGGGTTCCAAGGGGCTTCAGGGGCGTTTTAAGGGGTTGTTTCGGGGGGATTGAGGAGCCTTACAAGGGTGTTCTGTCAAGATTTTTTGGTGTTTTCATGGGATTACGGAGAATTCGGGGGTATTTCAATAGTATTAAGTGGGTTTCAGGGGCGTTCCAAGGGGCTTTAGGGGCAATTCAAGGGATCTCAGGAGACTTTAAAGAGCGTTGCATGAGGTTTGAGGGGCGATTTAAGGTATTTCAGAGTCTGCTTTTGAGGCTGAAATGCCTCAAAAACCCCCTTGAACCCCCCGGGGACCCCATGTAACGCACTTGAGAGGCTTCGAAACCCTTGAGAACTTCTCCGTAACGCTACCGTAACGCCTCTGAATCCCTCGAAAATGCTCTGAAACGTCTTGTAATGCCTCCAAAATCCCTTTTAAATCCTCTCGGACCTCATGTTACGCACCTGAGTGGCTCCGAACCCCCCGAAAACTCCTCGTAACGCTTTAGTAACGCCTCTGCATCCCGCCAAAAATGCTCTGATACGTCTTGAAATGCCTCCAAAATCCCCCTTAAACCCCTCGGACCCCAAGTAGGGTAAAAAATATAATTTGGACATGTATGTAATTTGGACATGCACGGCGATGTATGTCTTGTTCCGGAGAGCTAATTAAAGTAGTTACTTCTCAATATCGATAATTGAATCAAACAGACCCTATTCTGATGACTTACGCGAAAAATACGCTTAACAATTACGAATTTACTTCAAAATTATCGAAAATGTAAATTGTTTCACTAAAACCCTGCAAATGCACAGGTATGCAAGATGACATACGCTTCACAGTCACAAACAATATTCATTCCAAAATCGTTGAAATAATAATTGTAAGAAATTCAAATGCTTTATTGCAATGAAAAATGTTCAATAAAGAAGCATAGGGCAGCCAATCTCTTAACATTCAGCTAGAACGCTTAAAATAGGTGGTGTCCAAAATACCTTGCATGTTTTCTACTGTTTATATATTTTGGTCATCTGTCGAACTACATGGGGATGCTGTGCGATTGCATACATGGAGGCGTATTCTGTGGGTCTGGCGATATTTTCTCGATTTTAACAAAAAATTTAATAGTTATCAAAATAGATGCCTGTTAAGCGGAGAAATTTGATTATTTGCAAGAAAATATTTGTTAATTTATGCTACTTCCATGATTTAGCAGTACACATGGCTAAACATTGAGATAATTGCCCTGTCCAAATTATACAGGGTGTTAGGTTCCTGAGTGCAAACTTTTTAAAGGGTGATAGAGGACCATAAATGGTGAAAAAAAATGTTCTACGCATATGGTCAAATCTCAACCGTTACGTAGTTATTGAACTCCCCATGTTTATGACTCTTATTGCCTTAACTGGCTATAACTTTAAAATGGTCACACTTATCGCACTTTTTTAACCCTTATTCGAAAGATTATTAAATTTTCTATCAAATGGCATCTTTGAACCGATCGGTTTAGTTAAATAACTAAGTTTTCTAGATGAAATAGCCTAAAAGTTGTGTGTTTTTATTTGTTTATGTGCATTATCTTTAAAACATGCGTAATAAATTAAAATTCTTTCTTTGGGAAAGTTGTGGCCCCTGTTTCACTCTACAATTCGTTCTTTGGCATCAAACTTCTATCTCTTATCGTTTTCTTGCAATTTCGATTTAAACGTCGCATTTCAGATCAGAAATTTGCAATCGTCATGGTAAGCACTTTTTTGCGCACTATGCTGCACATTTAAATCAAAATTGCAAGAAAACGATAAGAGTTAGAAGATTGGCGTCAAAGAACAAATTGTAGAGTGAAACAGGGGCCACAGCTTTCCCAAAGAAAGAATTTTAATTTATTACGCATGTTTTAAAGATAATGGACATAAACAAATAAAAACACGCTATTTTTAGCTATTTTGCTCTAGAAAACTAAGTTATTCAGCTAAACCAATTGGTTCAAAGATGCCATTTGATAGAAAATTCAATAATCTTTCGAATAAGAGTAAAAAAACTGCGATAAGTTTGACCATTTTAAAGTTATAGCCAGTTAAGGCAATAAGAGTCAAAAACATGGGGAGTCCAATAACTACGTAACGGTTGAGATTTGACCATATGTGTAGAACAATTTTTTTCACCATTTATGGTCCTCTATCACCCTTTAAAAAGTTTGCACTCATGAACCTAACACCCTGTATATACCTGAGGGTGTCCAAAACATATATTCGGTGTCCAAAATGCAATTCTAACAAGCGATTGGAAATTATGATTTTCTCAACTTAAAATGTTTTCGTTAAGGTTTTTGTCACCAGGAACGCAAAGTACAATCATATTAGAAGCGTATCGGTAACTTTGCAAAATAATCAATTGCTCTCTAAGGAAGCTAAGGGACGATTTATCCAACGTTGTCCTCAGCCTGTCCAAAATACATGAATAACCCTAACGCACCTGAGAGGCTCCGAACACCCCGAAAACTCCTCCGTAACGCATCCGTAACGCCTCTGAATCCCGCCGAAAATGCTCTGAAACGTCTTGAATGCCTCCAAAATCCCCCTTAAACCCCCTCGGACTCCATGTAACGCACCTGAGAGGCTCCGAACACCCCGAAAACTCCTCCGTAACGCTTCCGTAACGCCTCTGAATCCCGCCGAAAATGCTCTGAAACGTTTTAAAATGCCTTCAAAACCCCCCTTAAACCCCCCTCGGACCATGTAACGCACCTGAGAGGCTCCGAACACCCCGAAAACTCCTCCATAACGCCTCTGAATCCCGCCGAAAATGCTCTGAAACGTCTTGAAATGCCTCCAAAATCCCCCTTAAACCCCCTCGGACCCCATGTAACGCACCTGAGAGGCTCCGAACACCCCGAAAACTCCTCCGTAACGCTTCCGTAACGCCTCTGAATCCCGCCGAAAATGCTCTGAAACGTCTTGAAATGCCTCCAAAATCCCCCTTAAACCCCCTCGAACCCCATATAACGCACCTGAGAGTCTCCGAACACCCCGAAAACTCCTCCGTAACGCCTCTGAATCACGCCGAAAATTATCTGAAACCCCATGTAACGCACCTGAGAGTCTCCGAACACCCCGAAAACTCCTCCGTAACGCTTCCGTAACGCCTCTGAATCACGCCGAAAATGATCTGAAACATCTTGAAATGTCAAAAAAAAAATCCTCCTAAACCAAAACCCCTAAAAACGCCTCCGTAACGGCTTTGAAACCAGCCGAAAATGCTCTGAGACTCCTGAAATGACTCCGAAATCCCCTAAGACCCACTCGGAGCCCATGTAACGCACATGAGACCTTCGGAAACACCCAAAAACGAACCTGTAACCTTCCTTTGCTCTCATGTGCGTTACATGGGCTCCGAGTGGGTCTTAGGGGATTTCGGAGTCATTTCAGGAGTCTCAGAGCATTTTAGGCTGGTTTCAAACACCCCCGGTCGCCGTTGCAATAGTTCCTGTCATTATTAAATATTCTTATGCACAATATTGGTTCTGAGTAGCTTTCCCTCTTTTTATGCAGGGCATAAAAAAAGGTGCATAAATTAAAAGTGCATAAAAAAACCCTAATTAATCCACCTAGCGGTGATGGTGCCTTTCTCGTGCTATAAAATTTCCTTTCAACAAAATTCAAGCGACATGTTGATGACATTGACATAAATACAAAATGAAAACTGCTTGCAAAATCTACTCAATATGGATACATTTTATATTAGCATAACATCCAATATTCAAAAAATATAAGATAACGATCCAAAATTCAAACCAAACATGTGTTATTAAGCCGCAAAATTTTGAAACGTCATTTTAGATTTTCCGGTCATCATTTTTTACTCCGGATATCTACCCCAACTAAACTAAGCGCCATCTTGAATATTGAGACACCATCTTGGATGTTCTGGTATTCATTTTTGGACTCTGCACTTAAAATTACATAAAATAGTCACCGTATTGAATTTTGGCATGTCGTTTATGATTTTCTGGTTACCAGTTTTGGACGAAGACCGGCATTCTTCCCCATTCAAACTATAGTCATATTGCAGACCTTGTGAAAGAGCGCAAAGCTTGGGTTTTCTGATTACACATTTTGAATTCTGGACATATTTCCATACAAAATATGCCCATAATGCAAGAATTTTAAATCCTATAAAATAGGCGCTAACTTGAATACTGGGTCCTTATCTTGGATTTTGGACCGCTATCTTGGATACTCTGGTGGACTCCAAACATATTTCCCATACCAAATACACTTATTTTACATAGTTTTAGAGCTCATAATTCCTTAAAACAGCCGCCATCTTCTGTTGACGCGATCAAATTCTTATTTTTCCATTCAGCGTTGACCCATCCTGCTATAAATTTACACCTAAGGAATCAGGAATGGTACGATTTGATGAGATCGCTTTAGTTTTGTTTATATTTTGTTCTCTTTCATATATGAGAACTTAGACATATTCGTCACTGTTGTTCATACCTAACGTTTATCAGGCCATTAAACAAAGCCACGATTTAATTTTTCACATGAACGTTGGTTCTGCTACACAACAGCTAGTCTCTAATGTGATCTAAGGCTATTTTCTTGCTAACCGTTCATTGGATTATCAAAAAAACTGCGATCTGATGTGTCGTATGTATGGGTTTGGTTCATTTTTATATTTGGTAATTTCCGGTGGGATACCTGGATGTGATTCCATGACATTACCGTTTGTCCCAATTATGATCAGGGATTATTTTATTGCTAATTCTTCACCTTTACTTAATCACCGCGATTTGATATATCGCATGTATGGGTTTGATTCTCTTTTACTTTTAACTACTTTCGAAGCCACAGCTGAACTCGACCGGGAATCTAATGTGGTCTGACCCTATTTTTCCATCAGGTTGTCGATAAGTCGATTTGATGTACCGCATCCATGGGTTTGGTTAAATTTTACATTTTACTACCCGGATCTGATTCCGGGTAACTACTGGCTGAACCAAATATGGTCTGACACTATTGTCTTGTTAACTGCTCATCGGTTAATCAAAAACGCTGCAAATTGATGGTGTCACATGCTGGGTTTGACAATTTCGATGGGACTCTCGGAACCCATTCCGGAACACTACCAGTTGTCTCTAGTGTGATCTAAGGCTATTTTCTTGCTAACTGTTCATCAGGTTATCGCAAAAGCCTCGATTTGATGTGTCACATGCGTGGATTTGGATTACTTTTACATTTGACCTCTTCCGGCCACTCAAAACCGATTCCGAAACACTTGCTGGCCGTTCATTAGGTAATCTATAAAGCCGCTATTTGATGTGACGCATGCACGGTTTGTTTCTCTTTCAGATTTGACCACTTTGGCGGGAACCCCGGAACCGGTTCCGGAACACTACTGGTTCAGATATGGTCTGAAATGATTTTCATGCCCATTGTCCATCAGGTCGTCGAAAATGCCGTGGTTTGATGTGTCGCATGTATGGGTTTGGTTCAATTGTATATTTGGCCACTTCCAGCGGGACGCCTAGAACCGGTTCCGGAACACTACCGGTTCAGACATGGTCTGAGACTGTTATCCTGCTTACCGCTCATCAGGTTATCGAAAATGCCGTGATTTGATGTGTCGCATGCATGGGTTTGGGCCAATTGTATTTTTGGCCACTTCCAGTGGAACGCCTAGAACCGGTTCCGGAACACTACCGGTTCAGATATGGTCATGGTCTGAGATGATTTTCCTGCTCATTGTCCATCAGGTCATCGAAAATGCCGTGGTTTGATGTGTCGCATGCATGGGTTTGGTTCACTTTGATATTTGGCCACTTCCGGCGGGACACCCGGAACCGGTTCCGGAACACTACCGGTTCAGATATGGTCTTAGACTATTTTTCTGCTTACCGCTCATCAGGTTATCGAAAATGCCATGGTTTGATGTGTCGCATGCAAAGGTTTGATGCAATTTCATATCTGGTCCCTTCCTGGGGTACCGTTCCGGAACACCTAAATGGCCATATCTCCGGAACGGCTGGACCGATCCGAACCATTTTCAATAGGAAACAATGGGACCTGATTCCGCGTCGAATGAACCGTCGGTCATTGAAATCGGTTGAGGTTTACTGCCAAAAAGTGATGTGAGTTTTTTTGTACACACTCACACATACACACACACACATACACACACATACACACACACAGACATCACCTCAATTCGTCGAGCTGAGTTGATTGGTATATATGACTCGACCCTCCGGGGTTTCTATCAAAAAGTCATTTTTGGAGTGAACATATAGCCTTTCCAGTACACTTAGTGTACGAGAAAGGCAAAAACATGCATAAAAAGAGGTTTTAGTGTATTTGATAAACAATAGGAAAAAACCCAGATTAATCCACCTAGTGGTGATAGTGCCTTTCTCGTCGAATATGTTAAGTTGCTTTTTTTAAGCCAGCATATTGAAATGTTTAGCAAAAAATGCTGGAAACCATGTATATATTTTGTGCGCTTATAAATGGCTCTGGGTCCCCCCCATAAAAATATAGGTATTATCTGACCAAAGTCAAGGGTGTCATAGCTGCCAAAACTACTCGTTGTTGCCCAGTTTTTTAAGTCATTAGTACTTTTAAAACTACTACTGAATCGTGCATTCAGCTTCTTATATCAGAACCATATTCAGCCTCTACTGTGTCTTATTCAAGAGATTGAGCTAATACGGCAAGCCGTATTCAGCCTCTCCTGTTGTTGAATCATATTCAGCCCCTTCTGTATCGTTTGAGGAGGTTTTAGCTAACACGGTAAACCGTATTCAGCCCCTCCTGTCGTTGAACCATATTCAGCCTCTTCTGTGTTTTATTCAGGAGATTGAGCTAATACGGCAAGCCGCAGGGCACGCCGTATTCAGCCTCACCTGTCATTGAATCATATTCAGCCTCTTCTGTATCGTTTTAGGAGGTTTTAGCTAACACGGTAAACCGTATTCAGCCCCTCCCATCTCATTTTCAGAAGACTTTAGCTAATATGATTTACAGCAGTTTCAGAAGATTTTAGCTAATATGGTTTATTTCTAATTGACGATTTGTTTTAGCAGGTTACACCAACGTCCTTTAACTCATCACTATATGATTCAAGTTATACACATCGTAGCATGTAAAGTCGTATGGTGTGTTTACATCAGATGGAAGGAGAACATTATAATGTGCGTCTGCATGACCTGGTCTCGTCAAATGCAGTAATATTGGTAAATCAGTATTACTGTAACTTGGTGGTTCAACTTTTACAAACCGTTGTTCTCCGTTTTCGTGATGCAGCATGATAAATATAATTCGTTCAAGAGCCATACTGAGAGCAAACAGGGTGTCAAGGTTACCGAATAATCTTTCTGAACAACATATCTGAAGAAGGTTAAACAATGTGTCTGATTCCAAACCAATGGTATTTTTGATTTTATCGAAGAGATGTATGTTTTCTATTACGGTTTGGAATGCAATTGCTCTAAGATCAAAAGAAAAACTTTCATTTCCTACCACTGCATACGAAATCGCATTAAATTGGCAACCACCATCTCCAGTTATTGGAATCTCTAAGAATCCATTCAATGTTTGAACTGACAGTAGTCTATCTCTGTTACATTTGAAAATATTAATAGGTAAATTTCTTAAGTAGCTTGCAATGTGGTCAATATCACTTTTGTAACGCATTACATTGTTATCTGTAAAAGCTACCAGCAACTCTTCTGAATTAGTAAATGTATACGGATCGTTATAGAATACCTGTTGAACATTTTTGAGCAATTTTCCATTTCCATTATCATATGCATCATTGGTCGTATCTACTGAGTTAATCCAATCTCTAATGTTGTGATGTATATTTAAATGTTCTAAATCTGATTCAACATCACTGTACTGAAAGGATAAATCTGCAATATTCCTTTTGCTCGATCTGATGCTATTACCTTCAGATGATAAGTCCACACAAGATGCTATTGATTTACTATCTATGGATACTATATCGGAAGACTTTTCATACAGTTGAATATTATACTTATCAATTTTGTTCACATCATTAAGGCATGGTTGCTCACTACAAATAATACAATATATTGGTTTATGATCAGAAAAGTAGCATTCGTAAACTCCAGCACTAATATTTTCAAAATTGGCGTACACTATATCTAGACGTGAACCCAAAATAGTTGTTGCTTCTGTTGTCGGTAGTTTCGAAACATATGAAAGGCTAATCATAAAAGAACTAAACTCATGGACTTGTGCATTCTTTGTATCATTAAGATTGAAATTAAAATCACCTATGACAATAGTTGGACAAGATTCCTCCAACTGAAATCGAACCATTGTATCTTTAAAATGGCAAACATTTACTTTTGGTGATTTGTATCCACTTATTATCAGGATTCCATTGACTACTAATTTTACCAAATCTATGTGACTGTGGTAATGTCCCTTTTGATCTGCATTGAATTCGGTAGAATGGTCGACAACGTTTGCTTTTAAACTGCTTCTTACAAAACAAATAATTCCTTTGGCAATGTTCTTTTTAACATATTCTGGGTATTTCATAGTATCTGAACGATAAACCAAATCGAATCCTGGAAATTCAACCTTTTCATTAGCGTACAAGCAAGTTTCGGAGAAAATCAATACATCACAACGGAAATACCATGGGTCCACATTTACGTGCTTTTTATTCGCTCGTAATGACCGAATATTCAAATAAACTACTTTGAGTCCTGATACGTCAACTAAATTATTGTAAGCAAGTGACAATGATCGTTCTTTTCGTAGTCTATTCATTTCGTTCAAACAAGCATCAATTGTATGATTACTTTTCATGTTTCCTGGAAAATTACCTAAAATATAAAGTCCTGAAAGACTCGTCACGCGGCTAAGCTCTACATACACTAGCTGGCGAGTAAGGTTACCAGATTTCCTGAAATCAATACAGACATGTTTGTATGTTTGACCTTGACTTTTATGAATAGTTAGAGCTTCGCAGGGTACTATTGGAAACTGGTCCCGTATCATCTGGTAATCCTTCTGGAAATGAGTTGTCAGGTTGTATAGTTTCCTAGGGATGGGCGTCCAACTGAGGTTGATTCCGTTGTTTTCCATGAAATTCCTATATTGCTGTCGTATCTTACTGCCTACATTATTAGAATCGAATTTTAAAAATATAATAGTGGGTTTTTCTGTCCCAGGATTGCAAAACACATATTCCAAAACTCCAGTTGCTCCATTAACTAATCCATCTGACACGTCAAGATTAGCTGTCAGCATGTATTTAATACCTTGCTTGAACCGAATCTTATAGGGATATCCTCCACAATCTTTAGTTGGGCGTTCACTCCACATTTTAATCTTTGCAGCTATTTGATTTGGTTTTAGTTTTCCTGTAATTGTGTCAACAGCGTTGCACTCTATTTCAGGTGCGACTGATTCCGATATCTTCTTGTCATTGTATTTATCAACGTTAGCGTTGGTATAGTAAAGCCTGATGGCCTCATCTGGTACTTGATGTTCCTCTATTTCTCTAGATTTTATGATTTTGATGTCTTCGTCGGTCATATCTCCACGAGCAAAACTATTCAGAGCTTTAACAAAGCTTAAATCATCTTTCTGTCGCATAACCTCTGTCAACTCATAAAGGTTAAATTCGTCCCATAATGGTGAGATGTTCGTTTTAATGAGACTGTGCTTTGGAGTGAAGAAGATGGCTGAATCTTTTACAGGTGGTAATTGAAGGAAATCGCCTACTGTTATTACCGACAATCCACCAAAGGTTTTATTTACTCCGGTGATTTGCTGTAACCTTGTATCAATCCGACTAAAAATGGTGCTTCCAACCATAGATATCTCATCTACTATAACCAATTTGCAGTCTTTCAGTTGTTGTCTTAAATTATTGGCAACATCCATGGGTAAATCCGACATTTTAGCATTTTCTTGTAGTGGTAGAGCAAATGCAGAGTGTAATGTGTTACCTCCGATCAGAAAGGCGGCTTTTCCAGAAAACGCACACAGCAAAACTTTAATGGAATCAGTATTTTGGTCTCTTAGAACTGTTGTTGAATATTCCAAATGATATGTTATCAGCTGGAAAATAGTTGAAATAACCATGCTTTTACCCACTCCAGCAGATCCCGAAATGAAAATTCGAAGAGGTAACTTTCCAGTGCTGAATGACTTATAGATATGCATAACGATTTCCCTCTGCCGCTCGTTCAGCTTACAAAGCATATCAAAGAGATTGTTTTCGTGTATTTTCGGAGGGGCAGTGTAAATGAAAGGCACATTACTTTTTGGACGATCTATGCCCACTTGCACAAAGATATCGATCTCTTGTTCCTTTGGAATTTGATCATTCTCAAAATCTTCTATTTCATCTGCATCAGCTACTTGTCTGTGTTGCTCAGCTACTAGCATAGCATCATCCAATCTATCGCTAGACAGCTTGAACAGGTTATCGCGATTCCTTTCGATCAACTCTTTGTTTTCATAAAACTTGGCGCTCCAGTTAATTGATTCAATTTCTTCCTCTTCATTTCTCCATGGAAGAAACAGCAGCAGTTGTTCACGAAAGAAGTTGTCCGGATCTTTTTCATACTTATACCGCACGTGCCGTACAATTCGGGCCTTCCTACGGCGTTTATGTTCAGAGTCATCTTTCTCCGTGTCTGTTTCGTCAGCTTCATCGTCCGAATCCAAATTCTTGTCTCGTCTTGTTTTTTTAGCTGTTTGAAAATAATATGCAGCATATTCCGCCAAGCATATATCATCCAAAGCTTTTCGTTCAGAATAATGTTTGAGAATATCTTTTCCCACGATGTCAGTTGAATCAGGATCCATTGCTTGCAACTGCTTAGTTGTTTTTAAGAACGCAACCCTTTCATCACTGCGCCCAGTATTTATGAATATAGCAGACCGACTGAACTCTGTTATAGGTGTCCCCAAGCAATGGTATACTGCTTCTGATGTTGATATCACGTGTCCGTTCAGGAATTTGTTCATTATGCACCGTAACCGATCTTGTAGATTACGATCTCCTTTGTTTAGTTCAGTTTGAAGGTCCTTCAATCCTTTTGAAAGCCCCGCTTCTCCTTTCACCACATAATCCACAATGTACGATGCTACAGCATATTCGTCCACAACAAGTTGCAAATCGATATTTGATTCCATCAAATTGAGAATTACTCGATTGTACGTATTGATATCTACCTCACAACTCCTACGCTTATAAAAAATTGTCAACTTATTAACAGAGCTCCTTAAAGCTGTTAAATATGTCTCCTCTGACATCTGAAGCTGCTCCAAAACTTCGTCAAAACTTTTGACAATTCTTTCTTCACTCACATAGAATTGTTCCATCAACTTTTTGATTTTTTCCAGATTGGATTTCACTTCAGTAGTTCTTTTCTCTCTGGGTAACGGTTCAAGAATCGCTGTCCGTGGCATTACAAATTTGGGAAAATTGAATCTACAGATGTTCTTATTTTTCTTTCCTTTACTGCATGTGGAGGTATGCTTGTGCCGCAGATAGTTACAAAATGGATTTTTCTCGTCATATTCGCATGTTATGTGTTTGTCTGCAAACTGTATGACATGGTCAAAAGTGCTGCTATCGTCACGATCTATTTTAGGTGCATTGTCAATCCACAGCAATATATGGTCATGAGGCGATCCCCGCTGTTGAAATTCCCGTCTGCGGAAGAAGTCGGTGACCTTGTATGTTTCGAAAATTCCTCCTTCTGCTTTCTTAATTAATCTCATCAAGTTCTTGATTTTGTTGTCATAGTACATTGCAGTAAATACGGAATTTTCCTTCACCAGTTTTGCTCTTTCCTCATATTGTAAATTCAATGCATCATACAAACTAATTTTTGTACCTGATGTATACTCCACTAGAGCTTGAATCAATTCTGGCCAATTAGTTTCAACTGCAGATACCGTAAGAAAGAATACAGGAGTACCAATTTGTCGCATAAGTCCACATAAAACCTTCTTTTTTTGCTCCATATACGCAGGGGCACATCGCATTTGATCCATGAATCTTAATCCATTGTCGAACGATAACAAACCTCCAATGTAATCCGGTTGCAGTGCCTCTTGAGCCGTCACACTCTTTGCATTTTTCTTCTTCCGAATGGCAACTTTTATAGAATTGTATGATTCATTCAGCAACTTTTTCTTTGAAAGATGAAGAATACGCCTTGGTTCAATCCTGTTATTGTAGTAACGAATTTCCCATTTGATGATATCGTTGTGTGTTATGTTTTTGTCTGTCAAATTCCGTGGTTGTCCACCAAAAATTTTTGGAAAACAAAGATATTCTATGTCCGGGTTACTGTATGGTGATACCGGTTTCTGGTTTTGTCCAGGAGCCATTACTACAATTGTATTTTGGGCAGCTACCTCATTTAAATCAATCAGTAAGCATTCATCGTCCCCTTCGTGCAGCAAATTCGCGAATTCTTCATCTATGTTTATATCTGCTTCTCGTCCAACACTGTCATGCTCAAACTCGTGTGTGTCCAAATTTGATTCGTCATCATTCATGTCCAAAGCATCATAGGTATTTTCCGAGAAACGAATTCCATACTTCTTATACAGTTCCGTATCCTGCAAGTATTTGCCTGCTGCCTCAACTTTTTCCTTACGAACCAGCCCTTTAAGATAACTGGTTGCATGTCCCATGTGCCTTTTAAACTCCACTGGTATGGCTACCACATTTATATTGTTAAGGTTCCTAGGAAGGGACTGCTCCATTTCATTGACGTCCGTTGGAACATAGATCACACTGCCTTTAGCGCCAACTTGTGGATTTGAAGCTCGATGATTTAGCATTATGATCTTGATGAATGGCACAAACGGTGAGACGATGCGTTCCTCAATAGGATTTAATTCTTCCAAGCATTCAGGAATTGCTGCCAATTTTAGTCCATTACTGCTTGAAAGTTTAGGTATTTTTCCTGTACTTACGTACTTATGGCATGTATGGCAAAGATAATTTTGTCTGTGTTCTTCATAGTTGTTTAAAATGTGGGAATCCACCCAACCAGTTATTTGTGTTTTCTCCGCCTCAATTTTCATAGCCATCAGAGAAATCACCTTTTCACGCGTGATTTTTTTCAGCCCTTTTTCAAAGAACATGCGTTCACAACAAGAGCAGAAACACGATGGAACTTCTTTCCTGCTATCGATAAACGCCAAAAGTTCAACTGAAACTTGATCTGGTTCATGTCGCTTCAAGTTGTTGTATAGCGCATCTCGGTGTCTAATTATTTCCGAGCTCCGTTTTTCACGCCTACTTTGTCGATCTCTTTGCCTTTCGGCGGTTCTCAGCATGTCATCGTCTCGTAGATTTTGAATGCGCTCAACATTGCTGTAGTGTTCCTTTTGAACATATTGCAAATCTGTTCGAATTCTTCTCATGCGTTCTCTGTTTTGGGCTTTTTCCTGACAAGAGAACTCTTCAACTGCATTACGAAGATCTTTTATCCTACGCATGTTTTTCTGTTTTTCTTGCTGCACATAATCATCAACTTTTCTCATTTTTGCCATCCTTTGCAAATTCTTCTGTTTCTCTTGCTGCCTGTATTCATCGTGGTTCCTTATTTCTGCCATCCTTAGTAAATTTCTTTGATTCTCTTGTTGCTTGTAGTCTTCTTCCTTTCTTGTTTCCGTCATTCGCTGCAAATTGTTCTGATTTTCTTGCTGTCTATATTCCTCATGTTTTCTTAAATCTGTAATCCTGTGCAAATTATTTAGTTTCTCTTGCTGCGTGTAATTATCGTGTTTCCTCATTTCCGTTATCCTTTGTGCATTCACCTGATTCTCTTTCTGTTTGTAAGCTTGATCTTTCCTTATTTGTATCATCCTTTGTGCGTTCATCTGAATCTCTTGCTGTTTATAATCTTCATGCTTCCTTACTTCAGTCATCCTTTGTGCGTTTTTCTGATTCTCTTGCTGTTTGTAATCTTCGTGTTTCCTGATTTCTCTCATCCTTTGCACGTTTTTCTTATTTTCTTTTTGCGTGTAATACTCCTGCTGTCTTATTTCCGTCACTCTTTGCAAATTTTTCTTCTTTTCCAGCTGCTTGTAATCCTCATCTGTTCTCGTTTGCACCATCCTTTGCGAATTTTTCTTTTTCTCTTGCTCTTTATACTCCTTCTTTGATCGCATTTCTGTGGTTCTTTGTGAATTTTTTATCCTTTCACATTCCTTATACGCATTGTTCATTCGCAAATTCTTCATGTTCTGCCTATTTTTCTCCTTTCGCGTGTTTGCACTCAAGTTGTCGATCGCCTGCTCTGTTGATTCTGCAGTCCACACCTCTGAACGTTTTCCAGGATCATCACTGCACACATTATCACTATTATTATCACACTCAGTTTTATTCTCAATCACACCTCGGTTTTTATCATAAAACTTTCTTATTTTAACTTTCTGCAGACGTGATTGTTTTTTAATTTTCGGCATTTTTAAGTGGTTTCTGAAAAAACACGCACATGCTGTTAGATCGTTGTTATGGATAAGACACACACACCAAAAATCGATTGAGGGTTTCAGCAAAATTTTGCTGAATTTTGCCGAGCTGAAGCTTTCAGTAAACATTTTGCTGAAATTCAGCAAAATTTTGCTGATTTGTTCAGTAAACTCTGCTGATCACCAGTAACATTTTGCTGAAATTCAGCAAACTTTGCCGAAATTTCAGCAAAAAAAATTGTTGAACCCTTCAGTTCGGCAAAATTTAGCAAAATATTGCTGAAAGCTTTTGGTGTACGGTGTTGTTATTGTTCGCGATGAAAAACAAATACGAATTTAATACATATTAAGAAAATTTCATTTATAATAAGGACTGGGAATAAGAAACTTTCTAAATTGAATAAAAACTACAGCTTTGCAAACTTAAGGGGTCTAAAAGTTTACTAGTTAGAGAATTTACATTTCAAATTTCATAAAGTATGGAGTACTAGAACCAAAGTTACAGCCCATTGTAGCACGCACCCTCTATAAGGACAAGGCAAAGCGCCAAACTTTAAACGCGAATATCTCGGAACAGTGTTTTAAAAATGTGCCGTTGCGGTGATCACGATAACTCAAAATTTAGTTGGCCGATTTTCAACTTTGCAAACGTATTACAAATTCATTCAGTACCTCGGTTCACTTTTTTATAAATTAATGCATAACTGACCCAAAAAATACTTTGTTTAAACTTTTTACAATCAATCATCGGTTTTTTTTTATGTTCAACACGGATTTTTATCGCGGAAAATAATTTTCGTTAAAGTGAATGGTACAATACCTCGAGATTTAACATTCGAACAATTAAAAACAAATAAACTATTTTTTTTCGTGTTTACAGTTTTAAGTTGTGTCAAAAGTTTTTCGAAGCCCATTATATAAGTCATAAACGCTCAAAATTTCATTGCATTCGGTTCATTGAATCTGGAGATATAGCAGTCCAAATTTGGCTATCGAATAATTATGCCTTTTTCTAGAATGTTTCTAACTTCATTTAGAATACATAAGTGGCCCGATTTCGTCAGCCCCTTTTCAAAACACATTTTTTGCTCTCTTCAAAAACTTAAACAGTTTTTCAAACTTTTTATTTCCCTATGTTCTGCATCTCATCTGTAGTTTGATGATAAATATTAATAAATTGTGCTAATTGTGGAAACGACCGACTGATAGGCAGAATTTATCCCTCTACAATTGGCTTTTCGGTCCGGATGTAATAGAATCACCCCGCTCATAATTTTCCGTACCGAAAAGCCAATTGTAGAGGGATAAATTAATAAATTGTTTAAAATGTGATCGTAAGATAATGAGAGCAAAAAGTTCGTCGCAAAATGAGGCTGACAAAATCGGGTCCTTACTGTAGTCCGATATTTTCCAAATTTGGACCATTGATAGACAACTAGTTGACCAACTTACAGTGAAAATTTGAGAATGTTTGATGCACTTTTCGAAAAATTACAGCTAGTTGACCTTTTTTTAGTGTAAAATTATGCCTGTCCCGGTCATTTTGTCTACCGTCTACCCCCGTTAGTTTAACCTCATCTAATCTGAACACTTTTTAATTTGACCCCCTCTGATCTGCACATCGTTTGAACTAAAAATGGTTCAAACGTCATTCTGCTCATGGAACGGGGGGAAACGAAACGCAGAATCAAAACAAAACAGCAAAAAGGGTTGCCATCAGTGTGTTTTTTATGCCTACAGGGTTACTAGAAGTTCAAATTATAAAATGAACCCCATTGGTTTGCATGACGTGACGTTCAAAACAACGGGGGTAGACGGTATCCCTTGTAGGGTGATTCAGGTAATTTGGACAGACCGTTACGCGTATATATTTTGGACATTTACGGCAAAATCAAATAGAAGTGTCCAAAATATATAGGCGTAACGGTCTGTCTAAATTAATTGAATCACCCTATGTCAGATAGGAAGATTTTTGAATCCCCTGTGTCAAAAATGTCGAATTTTTGGGCGACCTCGAATGTATAATTAGAACTGCTTACCATTTTACTCATTTCAAGTATTCTCATTATTTCATTTATCGAGTTCGGGAAAAGTACAGTTGTGACCTGAGTTGTGATTACAACAGGGGGAGCGACACTAGTTTTGCCAAGCCAAAAAACCTCGAAAAAAGCTTAAAAAAGCCCAAAAGAGTCGATAAAACTCGCAAAAGTTTACTTCAGTGAACTTAGAAGAATTTTATTAGAAACACTCCAATTTCTTGTAGAGTCAACTAATAAGCCCAAATTTGTACCACTTATTGCTAACTAGTAGAGGAACTAGCAGTCAAAATTTGAGAATTTTTTGTGCACTTAAAATTACTGCTTGTTGAATGTTTTCTAGCTAACAATTAAAATTGGGATGTTCTTGCAAATTTGATACTAGCGCCGCCTAGTGGCAGAAACTCGAACCAAACAGTAAATTAAATGAAAGCCCTTGATCTACCGCACAACTTTGCCGAAGACACCATATTAAACGCCTGTAAATTTCTGATCGTGCCACAAAAATCAAGTCAATCGGTTTGAAACTGACTGAGTTATAGCAGCACGTGCCCAAAATAGGCCCCCCTGCCCAAATGGTCCCAGACCCTACTTACATCTTAACCGCGAGATTTGACAATTCTCAGGTCACAATTAAAGTTATACATGAGTAAGACTAAGAGGGCCTTGGTTCTAGTCCTCTTTTTATTCACTCGTTATCTGTCAATATGACCTGAGATCTGTCAAAAATTTTCATCGTGAAATGAAGAATATTGCTGGAATAACGAAAACTGTTTTTCCGCCACTTCATTTCAATTGGTGATTTGATGTTGCAGCAAGCAGAAGATCAAAAGCGTTGAAGTTTGAAGTCTCACGCAGTACATCAAACCGTTTTTAAATCGATTTTGTTATAGATTTTATAGACGCATTTTAAAATCTTCCAATTTATATTTTTTCTAGCCTAATCCAAATATGTACAGAGTAAAACCGCTCAGCACTAAAATGTGTAAGACTTACTCATAAATGCATAATTTCCATATCACTCATTAAAAGTGTAAGAGTTACACATTCACCAAATTTGTTCCTGCGTCCACAAAATCATTAAAGAGGCATTTTTTTTGTATAACAAACTAGCTAGGTTTACTGGTAACCATGGCGAACCAAAAAATATTACCATTTCGCATCTAGAATAGTGCATGAGCAGATTTTGTGAATGTGTAAGTCTTACACATTTTATTAGTGGTATGGAAATTATGCATTTATGAGTAGGGCTTACACATATTAGTGCTGAGCAGTTTTAGCGTGTACTACATTTGTCTGAGCATATAATATTTACGTGCTCCAAAATCTCCGTTTTAAAATTGATCCGGGGCATTTGATAAAATTTTGTAATGCGATTAATTTTCGGGTGGAAATTTAGATTATATATATTATAATCTGGATACGGATACCCTTAAGGCTTTACGGGGCGTCATCAGAATCATCAACCATTGCTCTCAAACTTTGAAGATGCAAATCTCGAGTTCTACTGCATGAAATGGGGTGGAAAATTGATCGTTTGTTTGCTTACATGTGATGAACAATCCACTAAGTTTTCAGTTATTTCTGTAAAATGGGACTAGAGATTTGCATCGTTAAAGCTTTGAGGGTAATGAAAATGAAACAGACGGAAGATATAAAATTTAACACGTCATCCCGTATCACCTTAAAAACCCTATTCAAACCCTCATATTTTTTCGCTGTAACCCTCACTGTAATGTGCCAAAATTTGATATGAAAATTTGTTAGTGATTCTCACATATTTTCTTATTTCTTTTATAATTAATAGAAGGCCAAAACAATACTTACGATTTGTTGTAAAAAAAAAGTGTATACTTTATGATATTTCACTCAATAATTTCAATTAATCACTGGGAAAATATAAAAGCACGCACTCTTGATTTTAGTTTTGGGCCATTGGCAGGGGTTGAACAGACACATGCATGCACATCAACGTAAGATGCACCAGTATCAAACACACACAACTGTAAGAACAGCTCGAATAAATGGTGGTTTCTACTTTTACTGATGCTGGGTGTACTTACACGTTGCATTACACGAACACTACCTGAGTTACTGGTTGAAAATAGTAAACAAAAATCAGCTGTTCCCGGCAAAATCACATGATCATATTTTCAACCAGTAGATTTGCATTAGTGTTCGTGACACCGCGCTGCGAAACCACGATTTTACATTCCTGCATTGAGCGAAAAGGTTTCGTGATAAACAAACATTTAGGCGCATCTGTAACGCCTGGTAACGCCTATGACGCTCACGCGAACGAAAACTACTCGAAAAAAATCAAGCTGTCGAACTATATGTCACTTCGAAATTTGCCTTTGAGGCGTGTGAGAGAAGGGATGATTCAAATATTACGTCAATCATTTTTCTGGATTTCAAGACATCCTTCCCCCCACTGTCACGCTATTAGCCTGTGTATGCTGACCAAATTCTTTAATAAAGATTGAGTTTAAATAAGGGCGAAAGTAACATGAGAGAATTCTCTTCATCGACTTTCTCTTCTGCAAATTAAAGTGACAAGATGCAAATTAAATCGAACTTTTTTACACAGACGCTAGATTGCATCGCAACCTAGCGATTTATGACCAAAAAGTGCAACCATACTTGCATCTTGTCACTTCAGTTTGAAGAAGAGAATCGAGAATTCGCTCATGTTACTTTCGCCCTTATTTAAACTCAATCTAGTTTTGTTCTGACTTTTACTGCGAGCTCTGTTTTGGTGCTGTCCTGCTCACTCTCACAGGAATTTTGAAATAATACACGTACTTTCACACTTTCCTAGACGCCGCGCCCCTCACTCAAATATTGTGCGTAATTTTTGAACGTTCCCGAGAGAGTGAATGTCCAACTTCATCTCCCTTCTCCGAGCGAAGTGCGACGGCCGTCGCTGACGGTTTGACAGCTTGATTCCATTGTTGTTGTTTGTTCTTCAGAAGTGAACATTTTTCCCCGCGGTCGGTAGTGTGAAGTGATTTTTTTTCTACTTGAAGGAGGAGCGACGATCCTGGCCACCAAGACAACTTCCACGCCATGAATAGTTCCGTGAAGGATCCCGCTAGGAGTGCAAAATCCAATCAGAAGCGCGGGAATGTGAAAACGGACAGGTCTGCGTCGCATGCCACCAGGAATGGGAGATTTTCGGGGTCCGCGATGCCTTCCCATGGGTGGTCGCCGGAACAATCCTCTTCCGCCATCGCCTGCACGCTTCCGTGTGCCTCCGATAAACATGGAAGGTATGCGTAGTGGGACCAGATGATGTCGTTTCCGCCTCAGAGCCGATTCAAAGGTCCATCAATGGGTCCGATGTCGATGATGCCCGACCAATGATGATGACCCCGGCGATGATGCCAGCAGACACCGATGATGAACCCGATTGTACGTATGATGTCTCCTCAGATGCGAGGCCCTCCCATGCGGCGCAATCCGAACGGAAAGCTGCCTTCAGGCCGGATGGAAAGGTAGGTAAAACAGTGAACAAAAAACAGGTCAAAAGCGCCCGCTAAGCCTAAGAAAGAATATCCGTTATCGTTTGTCGGGTAAAGATAAGTGCGTCCAGATTTGAAGACTATAATGTAATGCATCCTTTTGCTGTGAAGTACGCAACCTATTTCGGTACAAATTCTTCAAAGTTAAAAAGGATTTTATTTATGTATATTTTAACTTAATGTTAATTCTACACTCAACCTTGTTGAAATAGTCGGATTTTGACGCTGAAGGGGACAGTCAGGGACGGCCGAAAGGACCAAGGAGGAGGAGAAGGGGAGGACCACCAGGAGGACAAGAAATAGAAAAAGCAGGATCCTGAAGCCGGTGAAGTGGCCATTAACTCTGCCACGGCCGAGCAGCTCCCAATAAGATCCTCTTTCTGACCAACCTGCCGGGGGAAACCAACGTGATGATGTTTTGGTTTTGGTTGTGTTTGGGATCTGAAATGGCCAAAAATAAGTCAGTTTATAGAGAGTGCCGGTTCCGAAACATTGCCGGTAGTAACAAATGTGGTAGGAACCTATTTTTTGTGAACCGATTATCGAAAAAACTGCGAATTGATGTGTCGCATTCATTGATTTGGTTTAATTTTACATCTGACCACTTCCAGGTTCTGGGTATCCCAGAACCGGTTCCGGACTACCGGTATATCTCAAATGTGGTCTGAGCATATTTTTTCGCTTACCGTTCATCAGGTTATCAAATAAGCCGCGATTTGATGTGTCGCAAGCATGGGTTTGGCTCACTTTTACCTTTGGCCTCTTCCAGTGGGATATCCGGAACCGGTTCTGGAACACCTCCGGTTCAGAAATAGTCTGAGACTATTTACTTGCTAGCCGTTCGTCAGGTTATGACAAATGCCGCAGTTTTATGTCGCGAGCATTGGTTTGTAGCATTTTCATACCTGGTCCCTTTCTGGGGTATCGGCCTGGAACACAAAAATGGCTATAACTCCGGAACGGCTGGACCGATCCAAACCATTTTCAATAGGAAACAATGAGACCAGATTCCGCGTCGAATGAACCGTCGGTCATTAAAATCGGTTGAGGTTTGCTGCCAAAAAGTGATGTGAGTTTGTTTGTACACACTCACACATACACACACACACACATACATACACACACACACACATACACACATACAGACATCACCTCAGTTCGTCGAGCTGAGTCGATTGGTATATGTGTCTCGACTCTCCGAGCCTTCTATCAAAAAGTCATTTTTGGAGTGAACATATAGCCTTTCCAGTACACTTAGTGTACGAGAAAGGCAAAACATGGGGGCTTTTTCAATAATTACGTAACGCTTCTAGAGTACGCTGTTCTCAAATGCCAAATTTAGTAATCATGATCATATTGGACCCCAAAAATAATTTGAATGATTACGTGTTTTCGAAGAAGTTGTTTGGTGTGTTAGGACCATTCTTTTGAAAGTATAACTCATATGATTAATCTACCTAGAAGTGAGATAAATATTCGATTTTTATTCAGTAGAAATAGCGTGCTAATGACTTCAGCAAAGTTATAGTGTGTAGGGGTAGAATAGTTTCAGTGTGCAGGGGTAGAATAGAGTCCTTTGGAGAATTATAATCAATAATACATTTAAGGACAAACGTCTTGAAATCCCGTTTCAAAAGTGCATCAGATCTTCAGACGCACAAATCTCAAGAAGCAGGCTTCAAACAACAGTGCATTTTATTATTCTGTTCTTGCTCACTTGTAATAAGCTTAAAATACGAAGATCAGGTGCGCTGGTTTTGTTTATGAAGATATTTGTGCCTCTGAAATCGTGAGTAGGTCCCAAAGTCGGTCATTCTGGCGACCATTTTGGGCTTCTAACAAGTCTGTCCTTAATTGCCATCAGTATGTTCTTACACCTTTAACAAATAAAAAACAGGAACTGCACATATTTGAAGTTTATTTCAAATTCATTGGTATTAACACATCAAACTGTTCCGGATATTCAAGAAATTCGTATGTACTCAGTGAGACAATCTGGCACCTGCAGTCTTCTCAAAAATATCTAGTCGCATTTGGCGCAATCTGAACTGCGTATTGATCGACCACCCATTTTCTTCTGCATACCTCAAAACCAAGTTAAGCCCATTTATTGCTGCTTCGTCGGTAACAACCGGAGTATCGTCGTCGTCAGGAGCTCCTTCAAGGTTGACAGTATCGATGGAACAGTTAATGTCTTCCGCTGCAGATAATGTCGAGTCAGCTAGGTTGTACGAGTTGATATCCTTGTCAGGGTTCAGCACACTATCCACAATATCATCATCTTTCAAAACCTCGCAATCTTCATCTTCCTCATCAACGGCACGATTTTCAAGAAGTTTCTTGGAGATGTTCTGCAGTTTTTCTCGGAGTACAGACAATGGCTCGTCATCCTCATCTTCAATCTGCACTGGATCATAAAGCATGTTCCAAGACTTAATTATGGCATCCGAAGGAACGCTATCCCAGGCTTCTGCTACCCAGAACATGGCATCTTTTATGTTAATATTCTTAACATTTTCATGAAAATCACCTGGACGACCCATCATCTATTGCATCAATGTTTTCCGATATCGCAATTTGATCATTTGTATGATGTTTTGGTCCATCGGTTGGACAATGGCGGTCGTATTGGGAGGAAGAAATTCGGTCCAGATTTTCCCATCTCGAGTCTGCAAATCTCCGCCAGTGAAATGGGCAGAGCAATTATCCAAGACCAAAACAGCTTCAACAGGAAGATTTGAATCTTCCAAGAACTTGGTAACGCGGGGAACGAATTCATCAAAAAACCAGTTTTTTGAGCAAAAACTGCGTCATCCACGCATTCGTGGATGCTTTGTAGTACACAGGCAGCTGCCTAACGTGCTTAAGTGCTCTAGGTTTCTGCGACTTGCCAATGAGCATTAACGAAAGCTTGAGAGATCCATCCATGTTGAAACATGGCATGAACGTTACTCGTTCCTTTGCCACTTTTCTTCCAGCAGATGTGGCACCTTTATCGACGTACGTTGATGTTGGAGTGTTCTTAAAAAACAATCCACTCTCATCGGCGTTAAAAATTTGGCATGGAGACAACTGTTTGCCTCGCACTTTTTTTGAAAAGTTCTGAACGTAACCTTCAATGGCCGCCACATTGCTTGAAAGTTTCTCCCCAGTGATCTTCAACACCCTGATCTCGTGTCGCTGAATGAACTTTTCAATATATCCACGGCTACCAAATTCCCCTTCTCCGACAATTTTGTTGAAAAATGTCTGGGCTTGCACTTGCAGCATTTCTTGACTTACCGGTACGTGTTGTTGACGTTTTTGAAGAAACCAAATGAACAAAGCTTCATCAACTTTCGGGTACCGTGGCATTTTGAAGCGCATCCGTTTCCCTAGTTCAGAGCAGAACGAAATGATACTAAAGCAAAAACAAAATTGGAATGATAGATTTTCCGATTGCATGATGCGATTGTGAAGCCTGCTCTCGAATTTTCTGCTTCGATTGTCTGATTGATGTAACCGTTGATCGCGAAGACATGTTATGCTTCACCATGACCTCTTTAGTAGACATGCCGTTGTCCAAATCATCGATGATTTGTAGCTTTTTGGCAATCGGAATGTCCACTTTTTTACGCTTCTGACCAGTTTGCTGTTGTTTCTCCATTTTAAACACTTGAAACCAGCTTGAAAACGAAACAAACGCTGCGATGACAAATGCTATGTTTACACCTTCAATGAAGCTCTACGCTTTCGCTTGAATCGGTTGAGTAGAAAGGAAAAATAACGATTGAAGGAAGTGATAACAGACGAAGAGAATGAACATTCAACGAAAAGAACAAAGGGGCTGTCCATTTATTACGTAAGGGGATTTTTGCGATTTTTCGACTCCCCCCCCCCCCTTGTAAGATTTTTTGTATGAGAGTCCAAATATTTTTGTATGGCGCGTAAGATTTCTCGAACGCCCCCCTCCCCCCATAAACCCTTACGTAATTAATGGACAGCCCCAAAAGAAAATCATCCGCGTTGTCACTAGGAGCTCGAATGCGGCGATGAATTTTGACTTCTCTTGCTTGAACAAATGTGCCTCTTCAGTGAGGTACACTCTTAACAACTTCTAGTAATGAGTGACAGCAATGCGTTATTATTATTATATTTTCAACGTTATATCGAGCGTTATTACATTTCAAATGCAATAAATTTCAACACTTAATGAATTTACTTACGTTTTTAGCAATTGTATTGAAAGATATTAAAAAAATGAATGGGTAGTAGGGTGACGAAGGGTATTATCGGCAGGTTTTTTTTCTCTTCATTATGGGGGGTTTTATGGACCGAATTGCCTGAAATTTGGGCATATAACTCAGCTTGGTTGGGAAGGATTTAACGTCAACTCTGGGTTCAAAAGGTTTCAAACATCCCCCCATGAAGAAGAGAACAAAACTGCCGAAAATTTCCCCTATTAGATAAGCGTGTGCAGCCTGGATTCGCTGGTTGGGTCATGACTGCGCCCCGATTAGCGAATCGTGTTCGTTCGTTGGGGCAACTGACAACTGATCGAAATGCTCTAGACACACGCGAGTGAAGAAAAATACGTCACCAAATGCTCACATACGTGCACAAACGTTCTGTATATAGAAGGTGCGATGCGATGGTGGTCAGACGTCAAACTCGGTTTGACATCGACTTTGACATTGACAGTGCTTCTTTTGTTGGGTTTTTCCCCAACCAGCGAACATCCAACCATCGAGACAGCCCATCTAGCGAGCCCCCAACAAATGAATCGGCACTGTATTCGATGAGTTAACTCAACGCAACCAGCAGATTCATTCATACATGCAAACAAAAAGTATACTCAGAAGTGTGTAAGATCCACTCATTTTGACGTTAGAGTGGACTGTGTAAAACTTTCTCATATACAGAGAAAAATTGTCAATTATTTTTACACTGAATGGTTCATGATAAGGTGCATGTATTCGTTCAAAACTTGCTTAAAATGAATCACTCACATATGTTAAATCCAGATATGTTATTGTGCAAATCCAATACAGCTGTGATGGTGTTACACTCAGACGCAAAAAATAAGTACATTACATATGTAACTGTGTATTCCAAATACCGTATGCATAAAATCAAAAGACCTCAAAAGTGAATTTATTCATCTAACATCGATTGCAAGACTTGTTGATGTTCTTGAATGACATCAAAGAAAAAATCAATCGGTCCGTAATCGTATATTTTGGATGGGATATATATGGGAACAATGGGAGCTGATCGTATTCGGGTTCATTCAAATATTACGTAAAACAAAATCTGACAATTTTAGACCCCTTCCCTTTCTCACGTAACCACTTTTGTATGGGCAATTTTAAAATTTTACTTAAAGCATAATACAGCGCTAGAATCCTCACTTCCTCCTGGCGTTACGTAATATTTCAAAGAACCGTTATCCGTTTGAATATAAGGCAGCATCCATTTATTACGTAACGCTAAAATCGTCATTTTTTAAGCTCCACCCCCCTCCCTAAACGCTTTTTTGTATGGAAATCCTAAAATTTTTGTATAGACCGTAACACTCGGCCATACTTCCCTAAAGCGTTACGTAATTTGTGGCCGACGCCTGAAACAATTCTCGCAGTTTATTGCACATCTACGTACTAAAATAATGTTTTTCGTAGACAAAAAAAAAAACAAAAAAAAAATGATGTACGTACTATCGAGGCAAAATGTTCGTACTATCGAGGTATGACTGTACATCGGAACGGATTTTTTTGCGTGATACAGGGCATGAATCCATTGATACCTGACAAATAATCCTTTCAATTCTTCGTCAAAGCTTCCCACATTGAAACCTTTTCCGTCACATAGCCTTGAAAATAGATCAGCAACATTCGATTTTCCTGGACGATATATGACCTTATAACCATAAGCCATTAATCGAAGTTTCCTTGTGGTCAGTAATTAGCCAAAAGAATTTCCCGTACAGGTAAAAATGAAACTTCTCTGGTGCCCAAACTAAGGCCAATGCTTCACGTTTGGTTTGTGCGAAACGTCTTTCTACGTCCGATAGTGATTTCGAAGCATGACTTATGACTTTATATACGCCTTGTTTGGATTTTTAGAAAAGGACGGCTCCAAGACCGACCGGACTGGCATCTGCTGCTAAAAATGTTTCCAAATCTGGGTCGAAAAATGCCAATGTTACATTTCTGGCTAAACTTGATTTTAGAGCTTGAAAGGCTTGCTGATGCTCTTCTTTCCAAAGAAATAGTGTGCCTTTCGTCGTAAGATAATTAAGCGGTTGTGCAGTGGTGGACAAGTTAGGGATGTGACGGCTTACAAATGTAACTAAGCCGTTCCTCTGATGTTTTTGGTTGTCGAAATTTTGTTATTGCAGCAAGTTTCTCATCTGACACCTTCACTCCCTCAGCTAATAAATGATATACCAGAAATTCAAATTGGCTGACATTTTCAAACGTTTTGGTTTCGTTTAACGTCACATATCTCTCCCACAGGCGACTACGAACAAGTTCAGTACGAAACTGCAATAGTGATAATATTTAAAGACGAATTTCGCGCCAACCCTTCTACACTGAAATAAATTTTGTTGTGGAAACTACCGATTCCATAGTAAAATTACTAACCGTGCCTATGATTCATTTCTCAACCGATAACATTTTCCAGTTAATTCTACTAAAAAACTGTCAACTTAACTAGCAGTGCAGTTAACATTACTAAAAATAATCTTAATTCAACAAATGAGCATTGTATTTTTAACCACACTGTGTTGTAAAAGGCGTGTCCAGGAAAAAATAACAATATTTTGTTGTTGAGACGACTACGCTTTTAGTTGAATTTACTACAATGCATTGTAATTTCAAGCATATTTCAGTTACCTTAACAGATTTTGTTGTCGGTTGAGAATCATAGGTACGGTTAGTAATTTCACTATGGAATCGGTAGTTTCCACAACAAAATTTATTTCAGTGTATGAGCGCCCCATTAGGGGCTATGCAAAAATTACGTCACGCTTTAGGAGGGGAGGGGGTTTTGCAGAACGTGAGGACCCATACAAACAATCGTGAGGTCCCATACACAAAGCGTGACATAGAGGAGAGGGGGGTTGAAGAAGGTCGAATTTTGCGTGACATAATTTGATTTCGCTCAAATGCTGAACGTAGCTTCTGGGAATCCAAAACAACTGATGCAGGAGGTAAGGCTTGGCATTTTTTAAATTTTATGTTTTTCATAAAAGTGTGGGTCACTCCAATACGCCCTTTTCAAATGTTAGTCTAGATAAATATTAGATTATGCAAAGTTGCTTCTTAAAAATTTTTTTGAACTTACATAAAGGTTCATTGGTTGATGAGAGGCTACTGAACCTATATATGGCCATGTTGGCACGAAACACGATGAAAAATATTCACTCAATGTGGACATGAAAAAAGTTTTTGTTAGAAAAACATTTTTCCCTTAAATATGTCACAGCAACATTGTTTGGAGAAAATGTAGGTAATTGAAATACCTTTCTCCAGCAAAAAAATCATCGATTTAAAAACATAGGGTTTTTTTTGTAATATCGATTTAAATTTTTAAAACCTTTATTTTTCAGTGTAGGAATAAATTTTGTATTTTTTAGATATTTTTCTTAAAAACTTCATGGAATTTCACGATATTCCGCCATACAACACTTTTTTGTTGGTCTTGTCATTTTTGAGTTACATCGATTTGAAAAAAATCTATGAAAAAAAATTAGGCCCTCTTCAAATGTTACTCTTGAAAAATTTCGAAAAACAAAATATGCAAAGTTGCTTAGAAAGACCTATTGTTTATGCCCACAAAGTTTCGTTCGATTCTGAGAGGGTGCTGCCAACCGTTGGTCGAGTTGGCGCGAAATTCGTCAAAAATATGATCTACAAAGATGATCATCCAAGGGAAATCGTCGAGGATCGTTTCCATACATTTTTGGAATAGCTCTGGGGCAGCCGGTAACCCAAATACGAGTCTTTTATATCTCATCAGCCCGAGAGGAGAAATAAAGGTTGTGATGTCACGGCAATCGTCTCTGAGTAGTAATTGATGGAACGCTTGCTTAACATCGAGTTTAGTGAAAATTGTACTTCCTCTGAGTTTGCTGATCATCTGCTCAATTGTGGGTAGTGGGCAGGGATGCCATATATACAGATTTATCTGTATTATACAGATTTTTGAGCCTCTGTACAGATAGCGTTTATATGAAATTCATTCATTCATTTATTTAGTTAACATCAAATTCATGATAATACTGAATATGAAATACAAATCGACACCAACATTTCAAAAGGGCGTAACTGCTTTTGGAATCATCACCTTCTTTTAAAGCTGTGGATCATGTGTTATAATTTCCATGTTTTTCACAACAAGTACCAGATGGGAAAAACTGTCCTCTTTCCGACAACCACGGTGGTTTGAGTGTAAGGGAGGCAGTACGACCTACAGCTTTGAAATAAGGTATTACTTCCAAATGCAGTTACGCCCTTTTGAAATGTAGGTGCCGAAATCTTTAATTTATATAGAATACAGATTTTTCACCCAAATTTTGTATGGGATACAGATTTTTGGACGACTGATACAGAAAATCATCTGGCATCACTGGTAGATATCAGCTGCCTGATAACAGCTTTATTTGCTTCACGTAAATCAATTATTATTCTGACGTCATCTGAACTTTTTCTTTTTACCAGCATAGGGGATACCCACTCTGAAGCTTCATGGACCCTTCTCTGACGTTCTAACTCCTTCAACTTAAGAAGAGTAATCTCTTCCAGCAGAATCGGTATACGCCTGTATGATTGCCTTACTGGAGTAACCGTTCGGTCAATTTTGATAGAAGCACTCACATATCTGAGTATTAATTTTTTTTAGTCAATTCAAATCTAATAGTAATTAAAGCTGTGTCTTACCTTTGATGTAGAGCAACTCAACAGAGGAACTTGACAACACCCAGCATTTCTGCCGATTTACCACTCAACAACGAACATTTTCCATTTTCCCTGGGCTTGGATTTTATCTTCCAGGAAGCTTTGATTTTAGGCATGTTAGCCGATGTGCTTTGCAGTAATGATTGGAATAGCTGAATGTATAATCAATGGCAAAAAATTATGTCAAAATCAGATCTTCAAATCATCTGATATAGTTATACTGATCATGATGCTGTATAGTATATCGAACATTTGTCGAAGTCATTTATGTGCCAGGAAAATGTAATTCCAAGTTGGTGAGAATATTACAAACTGAGGAAGGATAATAGGCCCAGTCAGACCCCTGAATGGGCAATGTGGGTTAGTGTATGGGAATGCCATTGAAAGTTTGTAATATTCTCCGAGGCTTTCGAAATCCAACAGGGCGCGTCCCCGGGTTGCGGATAGGGGGAAAAGGGAGAATTTTCGCATTTGTACTGTAATCAGCCAATGTGATATTATCTCCTATGGTGTTGTAGTGCGAATCAATGATCTGATTCTATGGGAATTAGAACCATGTAATGTATTGTTTAATAACTTCATTTTTCTAAGCTTGACAAAGGACTGAAGACAAACATGAGATGAGAGAATTGCCTAATAGGAAAGTCACATCAGCAAAGCTTTTACATATGCAAATGCTATTCATGGGGTCATGTCTGTAGGGCTGCAAAACGATACAGGGTTTAAACTGTTTTGACCAAATTTGGAGCATTTTCCCACCCATAGTTTTCATAGGGTGACGCTAGAACAAATCGTTTTATTGCTTTATCTTTTTAGTTTCACATTTCTCGTCAAAGTCGCCTAAGAACCACTTTTAGAGCTTAAAAAAACGCGCATTTTCGTGCGCTGAGAATGTTGCTACGTCATTCCGTTCAAAAGATATTGATGATTTTCTAGAAAAAATAGGCACCTTCCAAGTATTTTTCATTTGAGTTACAAAAATAACGACCCTCTATTTTTTTGATATGTTTTATAACAACATTTCTTCTCTTGAATGCGGGCAAAAGATATTTTTTATGTTTGCCCCAACCCGTCATAACACCTTTTTAAAAAACTATGATTTTTTAAGAAAAATGCCTATAACTTTTGAACCAAAAAAGATAACGACATCTCAGCGCACGAAACGACGCGTCATCGAATGCTCTACAAGTGTTTCTTGGGCGACTTTGATGAAAAATCGAAACTGAAAAAGTTAACGCCAGAAAACTAGTTTTTCTTGAACCACCCTAAGCTTATTCAGAAATATACCTCTAGATCGGTCAATTTTAAAGCTACATAAAAGGTGTCTTCGGCAAACTTGCTCAAAATTGATAGATCTACAACTTTTCCGAAGAATGTATGTATACAGTTATTCTTGCAAATGAAAAAGTTTGCTTACAAATTTCTTTGAAAATATGGACCACCCTAATTTTCATGTATATTGAAAAGAGGGCCTTATTTTTAGGAACAACTTTGTAGAAGACCATATTTGCCTAAAAACTCATTTGAAGGCGTTGAATGCATCTTTCCTCGTAAATCTGGTTCGTGGACCACTGTGCATCGGCTTTGGACTGACTTGCGCTCTCATTGCCCCACCAAATGCTGCAAAATGAAATGAAACAACGAACATTTTCCATTTTCAATTACATGAAGGGTAGTAATGCAGCTTTTGGAACCAATTTTGATTTCAGCTTCGACTTCACCTAGGACCGTCAAAGGCTTTTGACTCCCATAAGCTAGGAAAACTTTATTGCTACCCTTACGTACGCCATATGCAGCAAATCCAGTCCGTTTCAACATCTTCCAATCATCCTCGCTCAGCACATCTTCATCAGCACCATGATGCTATTTTGGAAACCAATCCACTAGATGCCAAATCCACAATATTTTCTAGAACTTTTGGTCAATCACACAAAATACTTAGGTTAAATGCGAATAATACAACAATAATTTTAGACCACCACAAAACAAACGTAAACGCCGCCAATGGTACCAGTCAGCCGCCGCTTTTCGTGAAGGTGGAACAACTCGCGCACTTCCACGTTATTGGTAACGTCATCTATCTCATGAACACTTACACGGAGAAACTCAAGTACCTAAATTTGAGTTTTTTTAAACTCACTTTTGAGTTCTTTTTTGTCTCCTCTCTCATCCACTCTCTTTATTATGCTTTTGCTCGAAATACGAAGTGACCGAACGTGCGAAAATTGATTTTTAACCTACTTAGAAATGTCGCAACTCAATTTGGATTAGTGCATGTTGTTGCTCTTAATTAGCTTAATGATGCGCAACAGAAAAAATAGATTCAAATTTACTTCGCAGCTGCAACTTCGCATGTGCTTCTAGCGACGACTTCGATTTGGTGGTGCGACGATAATATTGTTGTCAGAGAGCGAAGAGCAAACCAACCCAACTTTGACAGTTCGGTGCAGGAAGCCAAAATTGAGTAAACAGCATTGAACTCAAATTTGAGTATTTTGAACTAGCAGTTGGGTGAAAAAAACTTGGCCGGTAGGTAATTTGCCGCACGGGATCAAATATAAAAAAAAAACCACTTCAACATTGCTTCCACGAACTCAAATATGGGTTCCTGCATGCAACCCCGAAGTTGGATGAAATAAACTCATATTTGGGTACCTACTTTGTTTTCTCCGTGTAGGTATTGCACAATTTTGTTTACATGTACTGCCCTATATACTCAGAATGTTACTGTAAATTTCGATGAAAGTCACCCATTGTTTTATTCAATGAATATTGAATAAGCCCTAAATATTTATTGAAGAACTAGAGTATGAAAAGCAGCAATTGATGCTGCTGGAGAGAATCCAAGCATTTTATTGACGACTTGTCGCTTAGCAACTCAATTCATTTCAATGCAATGTTTGTTTGCATTTTATTTCCACTCTGAAAAGCCCAAATAAATCTCGTTGTAAATCAACCACAACCTCTGACGAGCCCCTTCATAAACATTCTTTACAACTCACAAATATTTATTCCACTGCTGGCTGACTGGTTATTCCTGGATTCCTCACGGCGACTCCCATTGGACGTCATCATGCCGCCTCAAGAAGTTCATTTCTCATATCACCAAAATAGATCATTTTGAATGGTTTTTCATTTTCTCGTTTGGATTTTGTGTCGTAATCTATTTGTTTCTGATGTAGCGCTTCAATTTCGGTACCTCCTCCCCCGTGGCAATAGTCAGGGGCATTCAGTGCGCTCTTCCGATCCCTAACAACAGGTTTCCCAAAGGCGCATCCATCGTATACGCCTATTTGCTTCATCATCATTCTTAAATAGGAAAACCATCAAATATAAAAGAAACAGCACCCGCAGTTCCGCATCCAAAATTTATGACTTGTTGTCATTATTTATTTAGACCGGAATGGAATGCTTCTTATGACCATAAATCCAAGGGCGACGAAGCAGAACGGAGCGACATTTGGTGACGTAGCCGGCGAAGGTTGAGGTATTGTCGTAATGGAGATGATAAAATTCGTGATGAGAATATCTGAAACTGTTATTTCTAGATGGGCTGTATGCATTTTAAAAATATAAATGGGGCTTCGCAAATGGATCCAGCAGTATCAAGCTTCTTCACCTAATTGCACTCAAATGTGCTTTGAATTGATATGGTTGCATCTACTGAGATGGTTTTCTAATGAACGGCTTCCGAGAAATGACCACGTTTTACTCAACTTTTTTTTATCTTGTTCTTGAAAATATCTTATTTTACTGAGGTTTTTATTATTCAATGGAGTGCTAACGAGTAAAGAACGGACGAAATGCCGTCAGGTTTAAATACTAAAAATAGATACCCGACTCTGCAGAAAGCGGCACAAGGTGGCAAGAGATAAACAGAAACTAATCCACCGCAGCAAGAAAAGGGCAACACTAAGCGAAATAGATTGCTGATGCGCAGAAAATCATGGATCGCAACGATATGCGTAAACTTTTATGCAACGGGATGATGCGCAGCTTAAGACTGCACCAGTTCCTACCATGTGCGTGCAGTCAATAAGGGGTATGGCTTATAGCCAGGTGGAAGCAACAAGGCGAAAATTTACAGAATGGTAACAACAAACGATGAAATGAAATGAATTACAATACAGTACGGACAAGATTTGAACAGACTATTGATCGTTACGTATTAAGTACAATATAGGGGAGACTGAGGAGACTTGATCCCTGGGGAGACTTGTTCCCCCCATATTTGCTCGGAATCAAAAACATTTTTCTTCTAACATATTTTTTTCCAAAACAACTCCTGGACAAACGACTATGTTTTGGTTACAAGTGATTTTGATTGTACATTGCATTATTTCGAGAATATTTCGACTATTTGCCAGAACATACAAGTAATATTTCAGTCAGCTCTATCACAGTGCAAATGGTCTTAACTGCATTAGAAGGGTTGGATTCTTCAAAAGGACCAGGGCCGGATGGAATACCTCCTTTTCTTTTGAAAAAGCTCGCTACCTCTTTCGTTAAGCCCTTCTTTGGCTTTTCAATAACTCTCTTGCTAATAGTGTATTTCCATAGCAATGGAAGCAATCAATTCAATTCAATTCACTTTATTTATGAGATTTTCAGCCGTTGGCTGGTTCATCTCATTGGAAGCAATCGTTTCTAATACCAATCTTTAAATCCGGTAAGCGTCCGAAATCAAAAATTATCGTGGAATTGCAATTATCTCATGCATTCCAAAGTTATTCGAAGCGATTGTAAATAAAAAAAATATTTAATCAGGTGAAAAATGGTATTACAAATAGTCAGCATGGCTTCTTTAAATCTAGATCCACAACTACTAATTTGCTTGAGTTCGTCAATTTCACTTTTGCTGCTATGGACACGGTGTGTCTGGTGGAGAACATTAATTTAAAAAAATCGGTATCGCTAAGACACTCACCAAACGAAAGCTAAGGGTTCCCCCTTTCATTTGAGACTTAATGGAGAAAGTTCTATCGGCGGGTCTAGAACATTTTTTTTTTTTGAAAAAATATGATATTTTTTTATTTTTTTTGAAGAACACATTTATGACAAAACACATGACTTCCTTGGGCATAGAGTATCTTCGTGCCTGCCACACGATATACACATGCAAAATGGTCATTGGCAGAGGACCCAAGTAACAATTTAAATTCCTTTTAGATTTGTTTATTTTTATGGAAGCTTTATTGTAGCATGACCAATTCATGGAATATTTGTGATTGTTTTTATCAAGAGAAAACAATCTTCGTTCGTTTGCGGTTTTTAGGTTTTCTTCAAGTTAATTTTGAAAATTGCGCATAAAACAACTAGGTCTACTAGAGTAGTTCATCTTATCATCAGTTTTAAGTCGTATTTGAAGTTATTTTCAAAACATAGCACCACAATATTTTAATAGAAGTTTATGCTTCGTTTATTGAAGTGCATTTCATCTGAGTTATCCTTCTTTAAAAACTGCTTGAAACCTTCTATTCTTGAGCTAGAGCCACTACTCTGGAACAAGAACTAAGCGAAATTATAAAAAAATGAACTATCTTATCAACCCAAACGATAAATTATGCTACAAGAAATTGGTAGTTAAACCGCGTTCTCATGCAAATGTAAACATTTAATCTTTTTGCTTACTGATAATTTATCCATTTTGATGCTCAAAAGTAATCATATCGACGAATTGATTATTTTATAGCCAATCAAAAATGCGAGTAGCTTGCTGCCTACCTTTAGCTAGTTACTCATACAGGCCACAGCTATATGAACCGAAAATGATATGGGTACTTACTGTGAATCTTCTTATGTTCATGCTAAATAAAGTAATTTTAGTAAGATGCACTTTATGGTGATGAACCAGCCTCAGGCTGAAAATCTCCCTAATAAAGCTTATAAGATGCACTTTATTATTGCAAAAATACACGAAAATATCATCGAATTGGCACATCTTGACGCGAAATGTACAGAGACAATTTTCTAGCTCCAAAAACATAAACAAACAACTGTCAAAAGCTGTTACTCTTGAATAAAGCGCATAAGTTTCATTTAAGACGAACAAATCTGCCTTAAGATCACTACTAGTAAAAACAATCTTCAATAAATGCTGTAGCTTTCATGCAAGGCAACTTAGTTCCATCATAGCTTTGAAGTGGGTTGGATTAAAGGTAATAACAATTGATGGCGGCTGCACGAGTTTTGTTCGCTTGGAACGGCAGCCATGTCTAGAAGGAATTGAAAAAGTGGCGTAGCACTTTGTTTTTATATGAAATTTTTGTCTTCGTATATTAATGAATGATATTATTCTTGAGGCGCTATGTTATTATCGTATGTTTTAGATGGCATATTAACGAAGTAGTGGGTATGGCACGGAAAATTTTGATTCCCTGTCATCAACGATCTGTCAGGCAATTCAAATGCTTTAGCCATTTCAATTTGATTCGCAGTTCAATTAACATTTCATCCATGAAACAAAACTAGTTCGCATCTGCATAATGCTTAGGTAAAAGATTTCATTTATTATGCACTATTAGCACTTTTGGGAAAGACAGCTAAAAGATCAACATGCCTCAAGCTATTCTTGTTAAAGTTTTATGAAGTTCTTGTAATCAATCATCAGTGCAAGTACATAAATACAACTAGTTTCAAAGCAGTCTTCAAAAGCAGCCTTCGAGATCTCCTGAAGAGTGGGCCAGATTCGTCTTATAGATATTTTATGCCTATTTTATCTCGAATTTTCAGAACAAAGGGATTTATTGCTAAGTTTTATTATTCTATCTTAGAAATTACTTCAGGATTGCCACAAAAGTATAATTGTTACTTGGGGAAGCTCTCAGTTAATAACTGTGGAAGTGCTCATAGAACACTAAGCTGAGGAGCAGGCTTTGTCCCAATGAGGACGTTACGCCAAGAAGAGAGAGAGATTTATGACAAAACACTGTTTTTCCATTGCAAGCATGATTTTCCGACGATATATTTTTTTATATTATGTTTATTATTCTTCACATAAAAGCACAATAGTCCCATGTGAATGGGAAATCCAGCAGATGACAGTATTGTGATTATGGACAGTGTGGTGAAAGTACTAAAACAGTGAGTATAAAATCGAGTTATATGCTGTTCCTTTAAATTCCAATCTAGATTCCAATAATGTGTTTGCATCCTATGACAGATACGTATACGTCTTTAGGGTCTCGTATTTGACTGGCACCAGCAGGTCACCAATCGACCACCTTTACAGCATATACCGTCATTTGGTTCTTCAGATTTGTGCTCTTGAAATTTCGGGGTGTGACTTCGTCATATATTCTCCTCAAACAGCTTCTCAACTTCAATGCGCGTCTGGTACTCAAGACACATGTTTTCTCTCGTCTTCTTCTTCTTCTTCTTCTTCTTGATGAAACGTCCCTACAGGGACAAAGCATGCTTCTTAGCTTGTTCTATGAGCACTGTAGGAGATGTAATAAGAATAAATGAAATTGTTTGATTTGTTTGAAATTTTCTAATTTTATCTCCTACAAGCACTTTCACAGTTTTTAACTAAAAACTTCTTTTGCCAATTACTATTTTGCATGTGTATAGCGTATGACTTGCACGAAAATACTGCATGCTCATTTAAGTCGAGGAAATTTCCTTCACGAAAAGGTCCTGGACTGTCCGGGAATCGAACCCGTCATCCTCAGCATAGTTGTGCTGGGTACTCACGCCTTTGCAGCTGTGGCTTTATGGGCACTTTTCGTTATCAAAAACAAATCATGGATGAACAAAATCGGTTTACTGTTCTGGTCACTCGTTGACGCCGGTTTCCATCTGGATGGTAGTTCATGAATATTTGAGAGCTTCATCTGATCAGCCTGATCTCTGGGTTTTGCCCGCAAATATTCAGCAACCTCAGCAACTTTATGAGAAGTCTGAATGATGTTCAACAAGTTTCAATGTACTTCAGCTTTAGTGCAAACAAGCTGCTCGCCTTTGATCATCTTCCTGTAGCATCTAGAACACAACTGCAACGAGCAATTTTTTTCTGCGTCATCGGTAGTAGCGCTAGATATGTCACGTTTGCCCTTTATGAGAAGTTGTAGTTCTTGCTGAACTACATATTTCACAAACAAGGGCCGCAACTCCATGTAGAAGGTTTCAAATAATATGTAAGCTCATAGAGAGTAAATCTAATGGGTATATTCGCCACCATTGAATGAGATGTCAGAACTTTTTTGTGGGGTAGTACTAACTGCTATCTCTGATATCTATCAGAAAAAAGTTTTCATAATATCAACAACCTGCAAGTAGAAACAATCCGTTCTGATTAATATGTATGTGCTCAGACATATGTACATTAATGTAAAACATGTGTATATGTCAATAAAGCTGTAGAATTGAATGAAAAGTTACTAACTCGTCTATAATGCCATGATGCTAGCAGAAGATGTGGAGCGGACCTGGTGTGATGGTTAGAACACTTGACTATCACGCCGAGGACCTGGGATCGAGTCCCACTCCCGACAAACTCGCAAAATGTGAGTTCTTCCTTCGGAAGGGAAGTGAAGCGTGGGTGCCGAGATGAACTAGCCAAGGGCTGAAAATCTCGTTAATACAGATTCAAAAAAATAGCAAAAGATCAAACTATTGATAACCGACAGATTAGCACATTGTTCTTACTACATATACCGTTAGACATGTAGCATTGATTATTCTGTTTTTGTCAGTTGAGTAAGACTACCTGTTCACAAAGATATACTGTTACTTTTAATTTTTATGTCTAATTACCCGTTATTAGACAATTTTACTAAACATATCTAAAACAGTGAATATTAACTGCTTTCGATGATAATTGTGGCGGAAAAACGCTTCTTCAAACACAAAACGTACTCTTTGGTTTGGTTTTCCTCGTCACTTAGGGGGTTCTTGTCGTAATTGTTTCTTTAAAAGTAGGGAGCTATACCTAACAGCAATAGTCTAAATTAACTAAAAATGTTTAAGTCTTATGTACCATAAAGGTGCACAAATTGAACAAACACTGGCATGTGATAATTCTATCCGAGCCACGGCATACAAGGATATAAGACAGACCATCACATTGATAAAATTGGTGTGGAGTTCTAGATCGTTTTATTCATGCTTTTGAACGATTTAAATTGCATCATCAAAAAACTTTCAGTTTTCCGAAATGGATTACCTTCCAAATGTTGTGCCCCGTTATCCGAGCTACTTTGATGTATGTTCTATTTTTGTTGACATTACTCGGCCTACTTTGATAGTAAAACTGTTAAATCATAAGACACTGTCAATAAAAAATAAGAAAATTGCAGCCGCAACAACTACTTCCACATAAAAGGCGAAGTTTATTTGTATATATGCCCAGATTATGTTACGGGTATTTTCGGCTTTCAGTCTTCGCGTAATCATAAACGGATTTATGCTCTACACCTGACGTTTCGGCTACATGTATTGAGCCTTTTTCGAAGGATAGATAATCACTCCGTTCAATCGTGAGTTATAATGTGTTGAACATAGTCGCACGTCATCCATTCAGTGGTTGAGTTCGATCGTTGGCGCAATTTTTAAATCTACCGGGGTTCACTTATATTGGGTTTTGTTTTACCTCCTACACTTGTCGGTCACTTTCGCGCCAATTTCGGATTCTGTGATTATCTATCCTTCGAAAAAGGCTCAATACATGTAGCCGAAACGTCAGGTGTAGAGCATAAATCCGTTTATGATTACGCGAAGACTGAAAGCCGAAAATACCCGTAACATAACCACAATCACAGTCGATCCCCATACATATATGCCCAGATACTGCTGAAATTCTATTCAACTGCCTTAAATATTGTTTTAACTTTATGTCTAAGATATTTTGTAAGGAAAATTTTTAATTTTTGATTTGACCCGTTTACTCTTTTAAAAGGACACGTTACTAATGGGCGACCTCATACAAGCCCATTTGACTACACTCAAGGTTGAAAAAAGAAAAAAAAAACACAAGCCTCAAGTAATACTTGAAAACAAAAAAAAATTGTTCTAGACCCGCCGATAGAACTTTCTCCTTTTAGTCTCAAATGAAAGAGGGGACCTTCAGCTTTCGTTTGGTGGGTGTTTTAGCGATACCGATTTTTTTAAATTAATTTTGTTCTACCAGACACACCGTGTGGACCGAGGAAACTATGTCGAGGCGTTATACACTGATTTTACCAAAGCATTCGATAGGGTTGACATCAAAGTATTGCTTTTCAAACTACAACGCGCGGGATTTTCAAGTGAACTTCTGACATGGATTGAATCATATTTATCAAACAGAATACAGTTAGTTCAGTTTAAAGGAAAGATATCTAATCACGTCCATGCTACATCTGGTGTTCCACAAGGCTCACATTTAGGGCCTTTTCTTTTCATTTTATTTGTTAATGATGTAACTCTCATATTAAAACGACTAAGAGTTCTGATTTATGCTGACGATATGAAGTTATATATGGAAATAATGAACAAGGCAGATTTAGTATAATTTCAACGCGAGGTTGATGTTTTCCATAATTGGTGTCTAAAAAGTCTGCTTGATATAAATGTCAAAAAGTGTTACAAAATATCCTTTACAAGGAAGCGCGAGCCATCCAATTTCAACTGCTTGCTGGGCAATGAACAAGTGGTAAGACAAACCAAAGTAAGAGATTTAGGTGTATTACTAGACTTCCTTTGTTGATCATTACAATGCAGTTATTCATAAATCTCAAAGTATGCTTGGCTTAATTAAAAGATTCAGCTGTCATTTCAAAGATCCTTGCGCAATAAAGACTCTATATGTGTCATATGTGAGATCAATACTAGAATATTGTAGCGTTGTTTGGTCTCTATATCAAGGTGTTCATTCAAATCGTATTGAATCTGTACAAAAACAATTTTTACTCTTTGCTTTAAGAAAACTAGGATGGGCATCCTATCCTCTTCCGTCGTATGAGTCCCGGTGCTTGCTTATCAATTTAGAAACTCTTAAGAAAAGAAGGGAAATTGCATATATATCTTTTATAAACGATCTCATCTCACAACGCACTCAATCGGAAGATTTATTAGCGAGCCTAAATTTTTATGCTCCATTTCGCTCTTTAAGATCACGTAACATATTTCAGCTCAAATCGCTATGAACTTCATATGCAATAAACGGACCAATGAGCTCATTAATGAATATCTATAACAAATACTGCGAAATAATCGATTTAACTATGTCAAGACCACTGCTAAGGAAAGTCCTAAATGGTAGATCTAATGACACATAAAATGTTATATAAGTATCAATATCTGTAAATTTATACATTAGCTTGTAGTCTACAATAATTGACGAAATAAATAAATGAATAAATGAATAAATGATTTTTTTAACGGCTGATGGTTTGTTTTCAGTCCTTCAGAAATCTATTAGGCGATTCCGAAAAATCTCAATAACTTTGTGAAAATTGAACCAAATCGTGTCAAAATTTCACAGCACATAGTTTAAATAAAATACTTTCAAACTTATTTATCCAAATAAGGCTGTTGTTAACATATATTAATTAATTCAGCTTAGTATACACAACAGTGACATGGGGAGACTTGATCCCTCGAGGATTACACACACATTATACATGTAAAAAATAAAATTCTATTCGGAAGCCCCTATTTACTTGGGATTCTAGTCTATTCAATGATAAAATGTGTCAGATAATTATAACTTTAGTACAAACTACGAAAAGGGGGATCAAATCTCCCCATTTTGAAAATACGGCATATCCTTAAAAATTCAAGGAAATCTTACAATTTCAAACACTCCATATTCATCGAAAATTCAAGAAAACTCGAAAAGAAAATGAATAGGAAGACTCTGGAATGATTTTCCCTTCAAATAACCATGTGCTCAAAGGGGGATCAAGTGTCACCTATTGTTGAAAAATACATCATAAGATATGCCTCCATAAAAACACAGTTTTGAAAAATTTAACAGTAATTTAAAGGCATTCTGTTGTGTATTAACTTGCAATAGATCTAGTTTTGTGTTTTTTATTTTTGTAAAGTTTCAGGTAAATTAAGAAAAAGGGATCAAGTCTCCCCAGTCTCTTAAAGTGGTGATATGAATGCAATGCAATTAACGCAATGCAAAAATCACACCTCTTTGTTGATTTGGTGGCTCCTCTCAAGATGAAATAATTTCAAAACAAGTTGACGAAAAAGCCACGAAAAAGGACCAATTCAACTCCAACAGAAAAGTTTATCCACTTGATTCACCGACCGAAGCCATGAACATCACTTAAGTGTACATTCAATGCGGAATCATGAATCTCTTGAATTTTAAAATCACGAAACTTTCATCAACAGCCACTCATTAAAAGTATGACACCGATGAGCTCGTAAAGAAAATTGTGTTCGCCGTCCTATTGTCTCAACTGAGACAACCAAAATTGTTCCCACCTTGTTGCCCCCCTTGGACCCAGATCGGTCGACCTTTTGTACCAGAAGGAGGCTACTCCTTCCGCTTGCTCGCATGGCTGCTGTCGAAAGAGGATTTGAATATACGTACGGTATTTACAACATAAGCATCGGCATGTTGCTCTTTCGCAGCTCCATCATCAGCATCAACATTTTCGACACAGAGGCTCTAAATTTAATGTATGGTAATAAAATTCATAACTATAGAGGAGACAGACCCCTTCCGACGTCGTTGTCGTCGTCCGGTGGTTGTCGTCGTTTTTGCAGTCGTCTGATGGGATTGACCGGGATGGGAGCAGTTTGTGTACCCATAGCTTAAACTGCTTTATTGTGTAGGCAAAATTTTCATGAATAAATTCTTCGCTGTCGTGTTGCCTTTTCAATAACTTGTTCGATAGTAGGTCTGTCGAGCGCTTTCACAGCCGGTCGAGTGTTTTGCGTAGCCATAGTTATTGCTACCGGTAAGGGTCATGTAATTGTTACGGGATAGTTGAAATGAGTTGATCAATGGAATAGAAGATCATTAGGCATTTGAGTCGGTACCATGTGGTACTGATTCATGATATATCAGAATTAGGAACAGTTTATTAGACTTAGGCTGAGCTTTTGTGCGAATGTTTTATGTTCAACTGGATCACAAAGATAATCACCAATATAGGTACGTATCATTGCTCATCAGTTGCAGTGACCTAAATCGAAAGAACGTGAATTAAAGGTGGTGGTCCTGTCCAACACTTCCTTTAACTACAAAATCGATCATAGTCAATGGGATGGGAGGACCTTCAGAATACAAATTGTCGACTATGATCACTATGCGATTCAGTAAAAAGGAATGAGTTATGGCAGATAATGGAAAAACATGGTTTTCCGACGACACTAGTTAGACTGATTTGAGCAACGCTGGATGGATCGATGCGATTTATACATTTGGTTCTACCCCGTTAGGCCGAAAGCCGTTATGCCGAATGTCGTTAGGCTGAATGTCGTTAGGCCAAATGCCGTTAGGCCGAATGCCGTTAGGCCGAAAGGGTCGTTAGGCCAAAGGGGTCGTTAGGACGAATATGCCATTAGGCCGGATGGGTCGGGTCGTTAGGCCGAACTGGCCACTAGGCCAAATGGGTTGTAAGGTTAAATTGTTTGCTTAGGCAACTGGATGGTAAGAAACTGTTTAATGTTTGAGGGAAACGGTCTTCGACCTTGAAATTTTGGTAGGCTTTGAATGGTTAATTGAATAAACACACTAATAGTTTTTCGCGTTTAAAAGCCTAAATTATAGTTGCACCGGAAACAAATTCAAAGTTTCAGTACGAACATGATTAACAAGATTAAGTGCAACTGAATCGAGTTCTCTAAAACATAGAAAAAATAGCCTATGTTTAAAAGAAGGAAAAATCTTCGATGAAAAAGTTGTTAGCCGTTATGCTTATTGTTGCTGCCAGCCCTGCCCACGGTGTCGTTGCAGCTGAACGTCTGTGAAGTGGGCCGAAATGTCACTCGTTGGTAGACGTCAGGTAGATAGTGCAGACTCATTGTCATTTCTGGCTACGGCAGAGTGAAACGTTAAACGTGTTATCTGTCTGTGAAACAATATTGAAATTATTGAATTCAAATTTGCTAAATTTATCCTTATATTTCTAGTGAGCTTATTTCTAGAGAGTTGTAGAAGATACTTAAACTAGCGCTATCATAATTTGCTTATCACAGTTAGTTGAAAAGTAATATTCTGAAACTTAATGTAACTTAAATCTAACCTAACTCTAAAATCACAGGTTGGTTGTATATTGAATTATTGGCGAACAAAGAACAATTTGTGCCAGGGTCTAACCGAACAATTGTAAGTGCTACGAGATGAACCAGCCGAGGGCTGAAAATCTCGATAATAATGAAAAATAACACTGCTCGACAAAATTTTACAAAATTTGGTGTTATGGGATGAGAAAAAAAATTACAGCGGTTTGGGACCCTAGATGCGTCATAGTGAAAGAATTTTTTAAAAACTGGACCGGGCCTTCGCAGTTTAAAACCAAAGTTTGTATGGAGAACTTGGGGTGTTCAATTGGTATGTGCATTAGAACGTGCCGTGCATATTTTTAGGTGTTTTCGGTATTTGGGTTAGTTTCGTTATTGTCTAACGCCTAAATATATGCACAGCGCATTCTAATGCACATATCAATTGAACACCCCAAGTTCCCATACAAACTTCGGTTTTGAACTGTAAAGACCCTATATTTTTCAAAAATTCTTTCACTGTGACACTTCTAGAGTCCCAAACCCCTGTTATTTCTTTTCTCATCCCATAACAAAATTTAGTGTTAAACGGTGTAATAAATAATAATAATAATTGTAAGTGCTCCTTGATTATACCTAAAACTTGAACTAACCAAAATAAATATTTTAGCTTAAAGCTGAATTAGCACCAAAGTCTGACCTGCGTTCTGCTATTAAGTGTCGGAGAAGTGATCCCCTTTGTTCTTGGAACACTTATAGTGAGTATAAAAGTAATATTACGAAAAAAAACACCCTATGTTCAGAAGAAGGAAAAACTCTGTTGAGGGCTGTAATCCTAATAATAAGTAAAACATTTAAACTGGAAAGAACAGCAGTAGACTACCGCCGTGAAACAGAACAGTTAAACTAGAAAGAGTTTAGAAGAAGTAAAATTTCAGATGAAAAAGTTTATTGCTATAATACGAATATGAGTAAAACAGCCTATGGTCTGAAGAAGAAGGAACTCTGATGAAAAAGTTAATGGCTGTAATCTTTATAATAAAAAAAGAACAGCCTATTTTCAAAACAAGGAAAAATTTCAGATGAAGAATTTAATAGCTGTTATATTCATAGTGAGTATAACAGTAAGGCTAGAAGAAAAGCCTATGTA